>NC_083276.1:1974793-2186778 GCF_963506605.1 Zootoca vivipara
CACCATCAAAGCATGCTTGACATATGCCTGTAAAGCCTCTGCTTAAAGACCTCCAAAGAAGGAGACTCCACCACACTCCTTGGTAGCAAATTCCACTGCCGAACACCTCTTACTGTCAGGAAGTTCTTCCTAATGTTTAGCTGGAATCTTCTTTCTTGTAGTTTGAATCCATTGCTCCGTGTCCGCTTCTCTGGAGCAGCAGAAAACAACCTTTCACCCTCCTCTATATGACATCCTTTTATATATTTGAACATGGCTATCATATCACCCCTTAACCTTCTATTCTCCAGGCTAAACATACCGAGCTCCCTAAGCCGTTCCTCATAAGGCATCGTTTCCAGGCCTTTGACCATTTGGGTTGCCCTCTTCTGGACACGTTCCAGCTTGTCAGTATCCTTCTTGAACTGTGGTGCCCAGAACTGGACACAGTACTCCAGGTGAGGTCTGACCAGAGCAGAATACAGTGGTACTATTACTTCCCTTGATCTAGATGCTATGCTCCTGTTGATGCAGCCCAGAATTGCATTGCCTTTTTTAGCTGCTGCATCACACTGCTGACTCATGTCAAGTTTGTGGTCTACCAAGACTCCTAGATCCTTTTCACATGTACTGCTCTCAAGCCAGGTGTCACCCATCCTGTATTCGTGCCTTTCAAAAGAACCCTCAGATTTTGAAGCATGGGAAGTCAAAAATTTTATGATTCGGTATAATATTTGGTTTAATAGATATATATTTGTATAATTTGGAATAATTGATATGATATGATTGGTTTGTAAGTGAAAAATTTAATAGAAATTGATTATTATTTTAAAAAAAGAAAGTTGCAAATGTAAAACTTCAGAAATATGTGCATGCACAAAAGTCTTGGCAGAGATTTCAACTTCTGTTTTTGCATTTGGGGTGGGGGGTGGGGAGAAACACCCTCTCATCTTATATACACTCACACATTTTACAAGAAACCAATTATGGCATTCTAAGATAAGATACCGCATTCTATTTATAGCCCACCACAGAGTCATCGCAGACGGAACCTTACATAATTGCTTCCCAAAAAAGAAGTGGAGTGCCTTAATAAGGTGTTCTGCAGGATCCTCAGCTGCCTTCAGAAATAACCCTGAACTCAGTCATGCAAACACATTTCTTCACTGAGCAAAAAAGCCCTCCCCGTATAACACCTCCACATCATATCACATAATAGCAACCAGATTACACAATCTTTGCTCTGATGCTTTTTCTGATTGCCACACTAAAAGCAGGCGGCCGGGATTCTATAGAAAGGCATTTTACCAAGAACCTAAACATATTATCCCCCAAATGCAATATTAAAAAATGGGCTCAGTGTGGCATTTTTCAAAGGCCTTGAAGGAGCCATTGAAACTTCCAGTTCCTTCAGTTCAGACATGAAGAGTGATCAGCAGTCAAAGACCCCCCAGAGCCGGACTCTGCAGAGACCCATCACCCAAACCCCTGCAAGCAGCAGATATCCTCCCTAAATCATATTTGTTGGAGGCAGATAACTCAGTTGGTTAGAGCATGGTGCTGACAACGTCAAGGTTGCAAGTTTGATCCCCGTAAGGGGCAGCTGCATAATCCTGCATCGCAGGGGGTTGGACTAGATGACTCTTGGGGTCCCTTTCAACTCAGTGATTCTATGAGCTAAAGTTCATAGCTTCTGGAGGAGAAGAAAAGCACACACCTCAATTTATCCTGCCTTATTGAACAAACCCATCTTAAGCTAAACAAAGCAGGATCCGATCCACAAAAGTTGTCACTATAAAGCTATGAAAGGCACAACAGATTAAGAAGGTGACATCTCTAGAATTTTATTACCCTAAACTGGATTCAGTATCATAAAACCACAAAACTGTAGAGTTGGAAGCGACCCGGAGAGTCATTTAGTGCTATCTCCTCCAATGCAATGTATTCAATGTATCTTTTAAACAACAACACACTGTTACTTGGGAGAGGGATAGGTTTTGAACTCAATATTTCATTACTAAAGAGCTTTCCCCAATCATACAAGGGTTAAGAACACCCATTGCATTGTCAGAGGTTACCATCACCTTCTGCTCTCCAAGATACCCAAAGCCACCTCTTTTGGCTTGTCTTGGGCCGACTACACAATACAGTTGTGAGTTTGTGGGGTCAGTTTGAAGGATGCCCCAACTTACTTCCAGTTCTTGGCGTCCTGTACCCAGTGAGGGTTAGAATCTAAATAAAGGGTTCAACTCCTACCAAATTACCAGACATGTTTCTTTGCAAGACAATGACCTTAGCTGGCCGCTCGAGTGTCTTCATCGGGATCCCAAAAGGATGGTTCAGGTTGCAAGAGCTACAACTGACGGTGCCTTCCAGGCTAATGGGTGGGCCTTTTCTGCACCCGCCTCACCTGTCTGCTAGGTAGGAGAACAAGAGGTAGAGAGGTGTGCGTATGAACTGAACTGGAAGAAGGCTGGAAGCTGGAGACACAGACTTGCTTGCTCTGTGCTGGATCCGAAATTGACTAATAGAGAAGCAAGATCTGTTTGGAGGATTAATGCTGTGCGCCCCTCGATCCTATGCGCTCAGGTTGCATATATGCGTAAATAAAACCACACACCCCAAAGACATTGCAGTCACTGGTGATCTTCACTCCAAGGAGACAGAACCCAGGTAAATGCCTTGGGAGATTGGGGTGCATGCAATAATACTGATTCATCCCGCACCCAAGACACCATTGTTGGGTAAAGCTGAACCCCTGACAAAAAAGCCACAAAATTCACACACAGAACAGTATCATGAAGCAGGTTCCCAAACTCTGTGGAGCCATAGCTGCCAAGTCTCCCGTTTTCCCCTGGAAATCCCCGTTTTTCCAGCTGTTCCTAGCTGAAAAAACAGATTTTCCCCCCCGGTTTATTCTGGCGCAACGGCCATTTTGGAACTGGGCAGAGCATGCCCAGAAGCGACTTTTGATGCTGCTTTGCCCAGTTCCAAAATGGCTGAAGTGTGACTTCTGGCGCGACGGCCATTTTGGAACTGGGCAAAGCAGCATCAAAAGTCACTTCTGAGCATGCTCCACCCAGTTCCAAAATGGCGGCAGCACTACTTCCAGTCTGCTATTTCCACCCGGTCCCTTATTTCTCTGACAGCAACTTGGCAGGTATGTGTGCAGCTCAGGAAAACCTCAGGCGCTTAGCACAGACAGCGGGTGGTTCCAGAGACAAGACCTGGCCCAGAAATGTAATCCAGACTCATTTCTACCAAACTGGGGGGGGGGGGCAGGGGAGGGTGTGGACTTACACTGCACAATGAGCTGCACCAGGGCTTCCCGTGGCTTGACGTTAAATCCATTGTACTGGCTGGTCTGACACCTGTAAGTCCCCGTCATCTCCCTCGAGACGTTGACGATCCGCAGGATCCCGTCGTAGCTCTCCATCTGCATAGATCCATCAGGCATGGGCACCTCCTTGTCCGCCCTGGACCAGAGGATGATTGGCTTGGGCTTCCCGGTCACCTGGCACTGCAGTTCAACCGTGTCTCCTTCCCTGGTCACCAAGGGCGACTTTTCTTGTGGGACAGTCAGGTTGGGTGGAACTTCAAATGGGGGCAAAGGGGTGGGAGAGAGAAAAGGGAGGAAAGAGAGAGAGGGGGAAAGGGATAATTAGTACTTGGCAGTTCTCTGCATATGATGCAAGCATACCCCATGTTTCTCATATTATAAGACATGTCTTATATTTATTTTTTCCTCAAAAAAACACACTATGGCTCATTTTCAAGGGATGTCTTATTTTTTTCCTCCTCCTCCTGCCGCGGCCGGCATTGCTGCTGCGCCTATCACTATGTCTTATTTTCGGGGTATGGCTTATATTCCTTGAATGCTTAAAAATCCTGCTATGGCTTATTTTATGGGTATGTCTTAAAATAGGAGAAACAGGGTAGGATTGCTCTGTCTGTCAGGGCGTACAGCATTCTTTTATATATATCATATGGTTGAAATTGTGCAATTTTCTTTTGCACTGGGTGACCCAAGTAGAGCCCATGCAAAAAGTTTTTAATCTCTCTGCCTTGCTTGCAAGGCTAGGGATGGTCAAGTGAGATCTCGTGGGTAGTTGGATGGCCCTGTGAGATCTCGTGAGAGCATCACAGAGCCTTGCCCAATAAGAAAAACAGAGAACGTTTAGGTTTTTTTGGGGGGTGGTGGTGGTGGTGGTAAGGTGGCCAGCTCCAGAAGGCATGGATGCACGAATGGGGACAGTTCCAAGGAGGCCCTTTGAATATATCCATTTTTGCATATCCACACCATCCCCAGAACATAACATAAAGCAAGATGCCACCATACAGAAATTATTTGGGCTTTTGAGAATTTCACGTGAAGCAGGACAAAGAGGGGGAAAGCCCCCCTCCTAATAGACCAACCACTGTGCAGTCCATCTCTCTCAATGTCTGCTGCTCACAGTACCAGAAGTGTGGGAAATTAGCAGACAAATCTAACAATGCACATTCTTGCTAGTTAGCATAAGAAGGGGTTAAGACCACAGAGCTGTATTGCTGATGGGCAGAGACTCAGACCATGGAAATGTAATTGGTAGAGAGGGCTCTGCGTGATGTCATTTCCCCTCCTCTCTTGAGCGGGAAGAATCAAAGAAGTATTTCCTGTTCCTTTCCTCTCTCTTTCTCTTTAACCAGCGATGGGAGCAGACATGGGTCCTACTGCTCCATCTCAAACACACGCCTCAGGCCTGTTTATGCGGTAAAGATTTTGCCTTCATTTATTTCACTGCTTGTTGCTGCTGAACAAATGCAGGACTATGAGTAAATAAATCATATTTTAAACTACTTCTCAGTCTGTTGTCTGAATCTTTGTTAAGCAGGGAAAGAAAAAGGGGAGCCAGCTTGCTTCTCAGCTGGACTTAATTCGCATCCTGTTCCTATATGCTTTCCATTTTTCCGCTAAGGATCAGACTTTAAACTTCTCTCAGTGTATGTTCAACCCACACATGTTGGCACCTGGAGGGATAAATTGCCATTAATATATCCGCTCCTACCAATTAAAACATATCCCACAAGAAGTAGATAAAAAGAAGTGAAAAAATAATAATTTACTTTTCCATTAAAACGGGTATTGGTTTTGCAGGCACAATAATATTGAAAGGTGTTTAAAACGTTTTAGAAATGATTGCTCTGAATAAGGCTTGCCATTTTTAAATAGTCTCAGCCGAGCCATTAATTACAGCCTAGGAATTTACTCTTGTCATGATTGCAACAGGCACATTTATTTAAAGGTAACAAAATACTCCAACGGTTGCTTTAGAAATGAAAAGAAGGCTCATCCAGGGAAGGGAGAAAAAGAACCGGGAAGAACAGGCTCCCCTCGGTCTCATGAGAGTGTGACATTCAATTAGTAAGTGCGTTTTGCAGATAAAAAGGTCAGTCCAAAGGAGGAGAGGCCACCCTGACCCGCCACTTCCTTGCTCAAAGAGCTTAACACAGTTCCCAACTGTGACTCACCCTGTATGATAAAAAGGGGAGCAGAGAAAGACCCAACTTCCCCAGATGCTTAAAGAAATGACTCAGAACAGGAATCTGGATGGATGTTCTGCGGCAACCAGCCTGTGCCCTAGCCTTTGGCAAGATGACCCTACTTGAGCAGTCATGAAATTAAAAGATGCCTGCTTCTTGGGAGTAAAGCAATGACAAACCTAGACAGCATCTTAAAAAGCAGAGACATCACCTTGCCGACAAAGGTCCGTATAGTTAAAGCAATGGTTTTCCCAGTAGTGATGTATGGAAGTGAGAACTGGACCATAAAGAAGGCTGATCGCCAAAGAATTGATGCTTTTAAATTATGGTGCTGGAGGAGACTCTTGAGAGTCCCATGGACTGCTTACTGGAAGGACAGATCCTGAAGCTGAGACTTCAATACTTTGCCACCTCATGAGAAGAGAAGACAACCTGGAAAAGACCCTGATGTTGGGAAAGATGGAGGGCACAAGGAGAAGGGGACAACAGAGGACGAGATGGTTGGACAGTGTTCTCGAAGCTACCAACATGAATCTGACCAAACTGCGGGAGGCAGTGCAAGACAGGAGTGCCTGGCGTGCTCTGGTCCATGGGGTCACGAAGAGTCGGACACGACTAAACGACTAAACAACAACAAAAACAACAACAACCCTAGTTGAAGGTAAAGTAAAGGTAAAGGACCCCTGGATGGTTAAGGCGACTATGGGATGTGGACTTCATCTTGCTTTCAGGCTGAGGGAGCCAGCGTTTGTCCACAGACAGCTTTCTGGGTCATGTGCCCAGCAGGACTAAACTGGGACTGGTGCACAGAGGACCGTGACGAGTGCCAGAGCGTATGGAAACACCATTTACCTTCCTGCCGCAGCAGTACCTATTTATCTACTTGCACTGGTGTGCTTTCGAACTGCTAGGTGGGCAGTAGCTGCAACAGAGCAACGGGATATCACTCCATTGCGGGGATTCGAACCACCGACCTTGTGATCGGCAAGCCCAAGAGGCTCAGTGGTTTAGACCACAGCGCCACCCGGGTTCCCTCCTTTTGCCTTTACCTAGTTGAAGAGGAGGAGAGGATGGGAGAAGCTGCTTGAAAGTCAGATTACTACTACTACTACTAGTACTACTACTACTAGTAGTACCATTGCTTGTTTATTGAATTCACAAAATTTATATACCACTTAATTGCAAACAAAAGCGGTTTACAAAAGGATAAAACAAGAAAATCTGGGCAGGCTTGTCTTAAAAGGAATGCACCAAAAAAAAGCACAATGAGGGTGCCTGCTTGATCTCAATAGGCAGGGAGTTCCAAAGAGTAGATGCTGTCACACTAAATCAGCTTCTCACTAATGTGGAACTGGTATCACGTGGCACCCGCAGTTGTGCCAATTCTGCCAATTGAAGTGGTCGAGTGGGCACATGTGGAGGAATGAGATATTGTAGGTTTTTTGCCAAGTCAATTCCAAGAGGCTTACAAAACAACTTCCAGGAAACAAACAGCCATCTATTAAAAACAAGGGAGAAGAAAAAAAGACATTAAAACACCCAGAGGTCAGGAGAGGGCTTCTGCCCCATCACACCATCATAGAATTGTAGAGGAACAGGAGTTGGGAGAAGAAGAGATTGAGAGACAATGGGAAAGCCGTCTTCATATATCTGCAGGGTTGTGACATCGAAGACGGAGCAAGCTTGCTTTCTGCTACTCTGGAGAGTAGGACCTGAACCAATGGATTCAGATGACAAGAAAGGAGAGTCCAACTAAACATTAGGGAGAACTTTCTGACAGTAAGAGCTGTTCGGCAGTGGAAAGGAGCCATCGGAAGGTGGTGAATTCTCCTTCCTTGGAGGTTTTTTTTAAAAAGGTTGCCATCTGTCAGGGAATCTTGAGCTGAGATTCCTGCATTTCAGGGGGTTGGACTGGATGGCCCTTGGGACCCCTTCCAACTCTACAATTCTATGAACCCATGATTCATTGTTGGTTTTTAAACAGAGTTTGGATGGACACCTGGCAGGGATTCCTACATTGCAGGGAGCTGGACTGGATGGCCCTTGAGGTCCCTTCCAACTCACAATTCTATGATTCTGTGATTTTAAATCCACTTGGGGGGGTCAAAGAGGAATGTGCAGAACAGATTTGGGGGCATGCGGGGAGAGGTGGAAGTCCCACTGCAGAAGCAGATATCATTCTGTGTATTTTAATGCTTCTGTTGTAAGCCGCCCAGAGTGGCTGGGGAAACCCAGCCAGATGGGCGGGTATAAATAAATTATTATTATTATTATTATTATTATTATTATTATTATTATTATTATTCCACTCATGCAGTGATTTAGCACTACTTGGGATTTGATATATGTGTGTGTTTGAATTGTTGGACATTATGGAAATGTTTCTAAATATCTCTTCGCTATCCCTGCAAGTCCAAACAGCGATGAGTAACTCTCCATGACCTTCACATGCACTTGGAGTTTGCTGTGTGATTCTGATCAAGTCCTGGACAGTGTTGATGACTAAGAGGACACCCAAGGAGATCGGTTCTAGCTCAAGGCTTTCTTCCTCTCAGCCCTTTCCCTCTTTCTCCATCCATCATCTGCCCGAGGAAGTTATGGAGAGCTTTCAGGTCCGACCTTCTGATGAATGCTTCTGATATCTCCAATCCCTCTTCCAAATGAATCCATCACAACTAACAATAACACATCGGTTACTTTCTTCTGGGGAAGAAATACGCCGCTGTGTGGAAAGGCCTGGTGGCAAGCGGGCGAGACGGTCACAACACAGCCGTGTCCGTCGCCCATCCATCATGCCATGGACATCCAATAAGACCTGTATTCACACTACACTTCAACATTTGGGTCTTGCTGTGAGTTATGAGCAGCTGTGTTGTGCTAAAGGAAAGAAGGATGTTGGCAAGCACCCACACACCCCCTGAGCAAAGTTTCTTTGGATCCATGAACATTGCTCACATTCTGTCTTATATTGATTTGAAATCCTAGAGGAGGGGTGGGGATTCTCTCGCTCGCAGGCCCACCAGAACCGATAGGCTGGCCAGCGAGGATGTTTGGGGCAAATGACCACATTTCCAGGGCCTGACATATTGTGTGTGTGTGTGTGTGTGTGTGTGTGTGTGCCTGTAATGAGCTTGAGGGGCGGGGTCAGTCTGGATGAAGCCCTGAGTTCCTTTCAATTCGCAGAGGACTGTACCCTGCTGTCAGGGCTGGTTTAGATCAGGTCCCCAAACTAAGGCCGGGGGCCGGATGCGGCCCAATCACCTTCTAAATCCGGCCCGCGGACGGTCCGGGAATCAGCATGTTTTTACGTGAGTAGAATGTGTCCTTTTATTTAAAATGCATTTCTGGGTTATTTGTGGGGCCTGCCTGGTGTTTTTACATGAGTAGAATGTGTCATTTTATTTAAAATGCATCTCTGGGTTATTTGTGGGGCATAGGAATTCGTTCACTTTTTTTTCCAAAATATAGTCCGCCCCCCCCACAAGGTCTGAGGGACAGTGGACCGGCCCCCTGCTGAAAAAGTTTGCTGACCCCTGGTTTAGATGCAGGTCAGCATTCAAGATGTAGGCAAGCAGAATGGTTAGAAAACAGCAGACCAGGCAGCAATGCCTATGAAAAAGGACTGGTCCCCATGAAACAGTTGCCAGGACTGAAGCTCTCTGCCTTCTGCTTTCCATTAAGTCTCCTCCCCAGCCAGATGTCTCCCAAGAAGCCTTAAACTAAGCCTTCAACCATGCCCACCGTTCTGCTACATGCAAGGCTCTCTGTGACCTTGAAGAAAAGTGGCCCCTCCTTCTCTGCTTCAGGTCCTGAGTCTGCATTGCTTTCTGCTCCAGCTCTTCTCTCTCGCTCAAGCCGGTTGCTTCTTCAGCCTCCAACCCTTCTGTCCCCCACCTTCATCCTCTGGCCTGTCCTCAGTGTCCCACCACCACCACTGCCCAGGCTCTGAGTCTTCCTCCCCGGCTGGGGCCTCCCACCCCTCCTCTTCATCCAGCCAGCACCTGACATCCCGCTTGTTCTGTGCTGGGTCCAAAACTGCAACTAATGAAGAAGCCCATTGACACCCATTGGGGTGTCAATGCTGTGAGCTCCTCCATCCTATGCTCAGGAGGTATCTATGTGTCA
Source organism: Zootoca vivipara (assembly GCF_963506605.1). Classification (NCBI taxonomy): domain Eukaryota; kingdom Metazoa; phylum Chordata; class Lepidosauria; order Squamata; family Lacertidae; genus Zootoca; species Zootoca vivipara. The sequence continues at coordinate 1,984,418 of NC_083276.1, forward strand.
ATAAATCCAAATAGCCTAAGGACACCACAGTCTCCACTGACCTTCATTCCAAGGAAAATAACTCCTGGGTAAGCGCAGAAACGCCCGGAGTCTCTCACCGCCCAGAGATTGGGCTGGCATCTCACACTCTCCCTTCTTGTGGTTTCCAGCAACTGCTATTCAGAATCATTGTGGAGGCGCAAAATGTGGAGGCCATGATGCCTAGTAGTTATCAATAGCCTCCATGAATCTGTCCAGTCCTCTGTTCAGCCCACCCAAGTTAATAATAATAATAATAATAATAATAATTTTTATTTATACCCCGCCCTTCCCAGTCAAGACCGGGCTCAGGGCGGCTAACAACAAATAATATCAACACAAATATAAAAGAAACATTTCAGTTAAAACAACAGAATAATACAATGTTAAAATTCAATTTTAAAATTAAAAATCTACGAATAAGATAAAACCATTATAAATAAAACCTTAGGGGAGGGTAACCGTGGGGTCAGACTGCGTCAGTCCGAAGGCCAAACGAAACAGCTCTGTCTTGCAGGCCCTACGAAAAGATGACAAATCCCGCAGGGCCCTAGTCTCCTGGGACAGAGCGTTCCACCAGGTCGGGGCCAGTACTGAGAAGGCCCTGGTCCTGGTCGAGGCAAGCCTAGCCACCTTGTGACTCGGGATCTCCAATATGTTATTATTTGTGGACCGTAATGTCCTCTGTGGGTCATACCGGGAGAGGCGGTCCCGTAGGTACGAGGGTCCTAAGCCGCATAAGGCTTTAAAGGTCAAAACCAGCACCTTGAACCTGATCCTGTACTCCACCGGGAGCCAGTGCAGTTGGTAAAGCACTGGATGAATATGATCCCGCAGCCGGGACCCCGTAAGGAGCCTCGCCGCGGCATTCTGCACCCGCTGGAGTTTCTGGGTCAGTTTCAAGGGCAGCCCCGCGTAGAGCGAATTACAATAATCAAGCCTAGAGGTGACCATCGCATGGATCACTGTGGCTAGATCAGGTTGAGAGAGATAGGGGACCAACTGCTTAATGCGGCGGAGATGGAAAAATGCCACCTTGGCTGTGGTTGCAACCTGTGCCTCCATGGAAAGGGAGGCATCCAAGGTTACCCCCAAGCTCTTGACAGAAGGGGCTGACACTAATTGGGCCCCAGCGAAAGATGGAAGTTGGCCCCCCCCGCCCCATGTCATCCCGACCCAGCCAGAGGACCTCTGTCTTCGAAGGATTTAGCTTCAGCCGACTCCCACGTAGCCATCCAGCAAGTTGGTAACCATCACTGCCTCCTGTAGGACACCAGTTCCGTTGTCTAACTATCAGCATCATGAATTGTAGAGTTAGAAGGGACCCCAAGGGCCATCTAGCCCACCCCCCGGTAATAAGAACCCAGGAAGATCCCTGCAGGATCAGGCCAGTGACCCATCTACACCAGCATCCTGTTCTCACAGATGCCTGTGGGAAACCTGCAAGCAGGATCCAAGCACAAGAGCAGCTCTTCCATGGGCGTAGGCAGGGGGGGCAGGAGGGGGCAGTTGCCCCCCCCCTAGAAGCAGGGCCGCTGGCCAGCCTGCCGCGCTGCCCAGTGCCGTCTCCCTTCTCCCTGGCTGGCTGTGGGGCGGGTGGAGGGAAAGCCCCAGAGCCGCGCAAAGCATTTGGCTGGCTTTCCCTCCGCCCACCCCACAGCCAGCTGGCTAGAGGACGTCTCCCTTCTCGCTGGCTGTGGGGCAGGAGGAGGGAAAGCCAGCCAAACGCTTTGCATGGCTCTGGGGCTTTCCCTCCACCCGCCCCACAGCCAGCCGGCTAGAAGGGACGTCTCCCTTCTCCCTGGCTGGCTGTGGGGCGGGTGGAGGAAAAGCGATCGCGGAGGGGGAGGAGGGATCGGAACAGCCCGATTTCAGGCTGATCCTGGCGCCCCCTCGCCCCTGAACGACCATGGCTTTCCTTGCCCCACTGTGGCCCCTCCCCTCCCGTGCCTTGGCCCCGCCCTTTGCCCTCTCTAATTTTGATCCTGGCTACGCCCCTGGGCTCTTCCCTCCTGTGGCTTCCAGCAACTGGCATTGCTGCCTCCGACTGTGACTGAATCTCTGCCCCCCTCATTGTCCACACACCCCCACACACCCCGCTCTCCTTCTGGTGAGTCAGCAGCCTGACCTCCTCGAAGTCCTCCCAGGAGACATGGGACTCATACCACAAAGGACCAGGAAGACTGTGGTGAGACTCATTCCAAGGACACAATGTCTGCTTTACAGGTCAGGGTCTTTGGTTTGCAAAAGCATCAAGGAATGGGAGCGCCTCTTGCCTTTCAGTCCTCAACTGAAAACCTACCTCCTCTTCTTCCCTGATACCTCCTTGGTGATCCTCCCAAAATGTTAATCTTTCTTAGAAATCAAATCTCAAGCTTCGTGAGCTCTTCCTCCCTCTCCTCTGGTGCTCTGAGCGTTAAGTCATAAGCAGACTGAATTAGGCTGAGTTGGGGCCTACGCCGAGGTGCTAAACTTGCAGAATGCATTCTATCCACAGGATCGGGGTCCATATCAATAGAGTAGGTGGTCTTACATACCCTCCAACATTTCTCCAGTGAAAATTGGGACATCCTATTCCACCCCATGCCTGTTGTCTTTGTCCATGGAGTTTTCTTGGCAGGGATACTGGAGTGGCTTGCCAGTTCCTTCTCCAGGTGGATCACGTTTAGTCAAAACTCTCCACTATGACCTGTCCATCTTGGATGGCCCTGAAGTCCCATGGACTGCAAGAAGATCAAACCTATCCATTCTTAAGGAAATCAGCCCTGAGTGCTCACTGGAAGGACAGATCGTGAAGCTGAGGCTCCAATACTTTGGCCACCTCATGCGAAGAGAAGAATCCTTGGAAAAGACCCTGATGTTGGGAAAGATTGAGGTTACTAGGAGAAGGGGACGACAGAGGACGAGATGGTTGGACAGTGTTCTCGAAGCTACGAACATGAGTCTGACCAAACTGCGGGAGGCAGTGGAAGACAGGAGTGTCTGGCGTGCTCTGGTCCATGGGGTCATGAAGAGTCGAACACGACTAAACGACTAAACAACCCCATCCAACTTTTCTCCAGTGAATGAAAAGTGGGACATTCCAGGCTCCAATCAGAAACCAGGATGGCTTCTGTGATTCCAGGAGGGCCTGGAAAATTGGGACACTTGGAGGGTTTGGCCTTAAAAGGAACCAGACCCACTGGTCCACCTAGCTCATAACTAGCTAGGGATATATATATATATATATATATATATATATATATATATATATATATATATATATATATATATAGTGCAAATCTGTTCATGTTGTAAGTCACCTTGGACATGGTTTTAACAATGAAGAGGTGAGACAAGGATGAATCCCACATTTGATATTTGCCCCTGATGAAATGAGTGGGGGGGGGGCGAAGGTTGCCCATCACTCCTGGAACCTAAAGGAGTCTCAAGGCTCCATGACAACTGTCTCCGCTGGTCTCCATTCACTGCCCACCCACCTGACTCTCCACGGTGGTGGAGGGGTTAGGGCAGTGTTTCTCAAACTTGGGTCCTCAGTTGTTGTTGGACTACAGCTCCCATCATCCCTGACCACTGGTCCTACTCGCTAGGGGAGATGGGAGCTGTAGTCCAAAACCAGCTGGGGACCCCAGCTTGAGAAACACCAGTAGAGTGTTGGTCTAGGAGCTGGGAACATTTCCTCCTTGGAGGAAAAGTTGGGATATAAATGCAGTTAATACATAAACTTCTCTTGCCTCCTATTCCTGCTGCCTCATCAGACTCCAACAGAGTGACGGAATTGCGCTCACCTGTGCTGCTGGAAATGTTGACATCGATGCTGATGTCCGAGATCCCCCCGCCCTTCAGGGATGCAACACAGGTGTATGTCCCAAAGTCCGTGAACTTCAGGTCAATGATATCCAAGTTGGTGGTGCCTGGGGAGACGTCGGGGTCTGTTTGAGTGATGACCATCCTCTCAGAGCTGCGCAACGGCCGACCGTTTTTGAACCAGCTGAAGGTGAGCTCCTCGGAAGGGACCGCCTCCACCTGGCAGGAGATCTTGACCTCCCGGCCGATCTGGATGTTGTCGTCTTTGTGATATGGGTCAGGCGTGATCCAGAACCGCCCTTTCTTCAAGGCTAAAGGGAAGAGAAGCACAAGGTGAGTTGGGGCAAGGACCCCTTTTTATTCACTGCACAGGTGAGACCAGAGATGCAGGAACCTGCCAATTTCTACCTCTCGCAGCTTTTCCAATTTGGTTGTCCACATTTTGCAGCAAAGTATAATGTTTCAAAAGCTGCATGAAACTTTGTTGGCAATTTAGTGCGAATTTCTCTTAATGTACACTGGTGGAGACTGAGGGTGGCTGTATTTAAGTTCTTGGGTGTTACCATCGAGCAGAGTATGACCTGGAGCGCGAATACCACTGCTCTGGTGAAGAAGGCCCAGCAGAGAATATATTTCCTCAGACTTTCAAAAAAAGAACAAGCTGAGTGAGAGACTACGGGTGTCCTTCTACCGAGGCTCCAACGAGAGCATTCTTACATACTATATCTGTGCTTGGTTTTCCAGCTGCACAGTCATGGATAGGAAAGTGCTCCAGAAGGTCATAACCACAGCCCAAAAGATTATCGGTCATCCCCTCCCATCTCTGGAAGAACTATACAACTCCTGTTGCCTTAAAAAAGCAAATACTATTTTGCAGGATTCATCTCATCCTGGATATAGCCTTTTTCACCGTTGCCTTGCCTTCGGGCAAGAGAAACAGAACAATTAGATCAAGAACGAATAGATTAAAAAACAGTTTCTATCCAAGAGCTATAACCATCTTAAATGCTGTAACTAAATACAGTGGTACCTCGACTTACGAAGACGATCTGGCGTTCTTCGTAAGTCGAGGTCTTTGGATGTCGAAGCACCCATACCGCGCATGTGCAAAGCACAATTTTGCGCTTCTGCGCATGCGCGGACCGTGCGCGCCGCTTCTGTGCAGGCGCGCGGGGCGAAAACACTTCCGGGGGGGGTCGACTTCGGAAGTTGAAGCGTTCGGAAGTCGAGGTACCACTGTAATATGATCCTGGGGAGTTGAGATGGGTGTGTGTGTGTGTGTGTGTGTGTGGCTGTAATTGTATTTTTATTTTGTTTTTTATGGGATGGCATTCAATTTCATTGTACTATTCTATTCTATTCTATTCTATTCTATTCTATTCTATTCTATTCTATTCTATTCTTGTATGCACTTTTGACCAATATGCATATATCTGCAAGTTGCTTCCTTTCATATAATGCATTTGTTGATGCTGTCCCCACTAATACACACATTCTTATGCACCCTTTAATCTGTGAGGTTTTTTCACATTGTTTGGTTGGAGAAGCGCTTTGCAAAATTCAAAGAAGTGCAGATTGCAGAGGATAACTGTATGTTGGGTTCATGCAATGGTTTGAAATGCTGGAATAAGGTCATTTCTCATTAAAACAACTCAGATATCACCCAAATACCTGAAAAACCACCTCCATCCTTACAGACTACCTACCTCCTTCCTTACAGACTCTCTTGGGTGCTGAGATAGGCAGAGGGGACCCCTTCCAACTCTACATGGGACGCGGGTGGCACTGTGGTCTAAACCAGTGTTCCTCAACCTTGGGCCTCCAGCTGTTTTGGGACTACAACTCCCATCATCCTTAGCTAGCAGGACCAGTGGCCGGGGATGATGGGAGTTGTAGTTCCAAAACAGCTGGAGGCCCAGGGTTGAGGAACACTGGTCTAAACCACTGAGCCTCTTGGGCTTGCCAATCAGAAGAGGGAGGGGCCTTCGGGGAGGGCGTGGATGTCAGGGGACCACCAGGGGTCAGCGGAGAGTCCCAGAAGGGGGGGACAAAGGCTCTCAGATGCTGCCAGAGCCCTGAATGGCAGTGAGGCGGAGCTGTCCACTGGAGATGGTGCTGATCCTCAGGAAGCGGTGCAGATCCTCGAGGATGCTGAGGAGGGAAGGTCCTCAGAGGGAAGCATTCCGGGGGGCGGGGCGGATCAGAGAGCCCAGGAAGGGGAGGTGCCAGAGGAGATAGCGCCTGCCCCCCCGGCTGGGCAGTTCCAGTGGGGAGGGTTCTCCAGCAGCCCCATCACCCCAGCAACGGAGGGGTGAAAAGAGGCGGGCAGAGAGGAGGAGATTCTGAACGCCCAGTGTGTTCTGTTGGAGAAGGTCACGAAGGGCTGTTCTTCCGGATTCTGACTCGGGATAGAACAGTCATGCTTTTTGTTGCTCTGTCTTGTACATATGTATCTAAATAAAACTCTGTAAAAACCAGCCACAGAGTTTGGAGCGGATTACTCGTGAGGAAGTTCTAATGCCATTACAAAACCACCGAGCCTCTTGGGCTTGCCGATCAGAAGGTCAGCGGTTCGAATCCCCGCGACGGAGTGAGCTCCCCTTGTTCTGTCCCAGCTCCTGCCAACCTAGCAGTTCAAAAGCACGCCAAAAAGTGCAAGTAGATAAATAGGTACCACTCTGGCGGGAAGGTAAACGGCATTTCCGTGCGCTGCTCTGGTTTTGGTGTTCCTTTGCGCCAGAAGCAGCTGGCCACATGACCCGGAAAAACTGTCTGTGGACAAATGCCGGCTCCCTCGGCCTCTAAAGCGAGATGAGCGCTGCAACCACAGAGCTGTCTGCAACTGGAATTAACGGTCAGGGGTCCTTTACCTCTATCTTTTTTTACCTCCAAATCCACAATTCTCTGATTCTATATGGAAGGCTGCCGAGTTGTAGCTTTCCGCTTTTCTTTCATTGTTCCTTTCATCTTTCCTTCCTGATCATTTTAAGCCGCTTTGGACGGGCGGTTGCCTTAAAGGATTTGATACTTTTACAAGAAAGAGACTCTTTTAGCAGCTGACTGCTCCACAACCAGGAAATGCCCCCCTGCAAGACTCACCTACTCCAGATCATCTTCCTAGTTACATTTCCGAGCACAATTCAAAGTGTTGGTACTGACCTTTAAAGCCCTAAATAGCCTCGGTCCAGTATACCTGAAGGAGCGTCTCCACCCCCATCATTCTGCCCGGACACTGAGGGCCTTCTGGAAGTTCCCTCATTGCGAGAAGCCAAGTTGCAGGGAACTAGGCAGAGGGCCTTCTCGGTGGTGGCGCCTGCCCTGTGGAACGCCCTCCCATCAGATGTCAACGAGAAAAACAACTACCAGACTTTTAGAGGACATCTGAAGGCAGCCCTGTTTAGGGAAGCTTTTAATCTTTAAATTAGTGTATTTTAATATTTCTGTTGGAAGCCGCCCAGAGTGGCTGGGGAAACCCAGCCAGATGGGTGGGGTATAAATAAATTATTATTATTATTATTATTATTATTATTATTATTATTATTATAATTTACCTGTAACCATTATTATTATTATTATTCCTAAGCAATTCCAAAACATGTCCTAAGCCCTCCCTGGGTCTGTGGCCAAGCCCGGCCCTTTCTACCCCCTCCCTCAACAAACTGCATTTCTAATGCACAAATTAAGTTGCAACTGCCTTAGCGACAATTTCTCCACGTCCTCTCGAAGTGTAGCTGTGCTGGCCTTCCTCCACCCCAAGCATTCCTCTAATCTGCCCAAACACCCCTATCTTGCAAATGCACATTTAGCCGGACATGAATGGCATCAAAGGGAGCCTTTCAGCTCCCTTCTGTCAACAGGCTTTGCTGGAATACTCATGGCAAAGTCAGCCGCCTCCAAAGCGCCCACGAGGGACCCAGGGCTGCTCACATCAGCCTCTGCAGGGGAGGTTTATGGGTTTGACCAAGCAAAGCCTGTGGCATCGACCATAGTAAGGAGCCGGCCTGTGAGATGAAGCAAATTGGGCTAGAGCTGAGCCAACAATTCTCAGAAGACTCTTTCTTTCCCCCCGAGAAAATTCTGCTGAGTCTTTTTTCTCTCTCTCTTGCCCCCACTTCTCGATCAAAGCCACATTCACACCGTGCATTTAAAGGACTACGGGTGCCACTTTGAAACACACATGGCTTTCTCCCCAAGAATCCTGGGAACTGTAGTTTCTTAAGGGTGCTGCTGGCTGATGGGAGACTCTCGTTTCCCCCTGCCAAAGCTACAATTGTAGGAGCTCCCTGGGAAAAGGGATGGATGGTTCTGGGAGGGGATTGGGAGTGTCTCATAACAACCAGCAGCACCCTTAACAAACTACAGCTCCCCCAGACTCTATCCCATCTAAATCAGACTGGCAAAACAAATAACGGTAAGAACTAGCTGTGGAACTAGCGAAACTATCAGCAAGGTTACGAGAAGTTACAGACGAAAAATTTACCAGAGAGTGGGAAATATACAAAGTCTATGTAAAAGAACATTGTCAAAGTATCAATCCATTGGCAGGTTTTGATTGAGCTTCTGTGTGTAAATAGGACAACATTATAAAATGTATATAAAAAAATTGTCCAGTAACACATTAGAGACCAACTATGTTTGTCATAGGTATGAGCTTTCGTGTGTATGCACACTTCTTCAGATACACTGAAACAGAAGTCACCAGACCCTTATATATAGTGGGAGGGTGGGGTGGGTTTTTTCTCAGGAGGGCAGTATAAAACTATAAAATTCATAGTTAGTTAAACAATGTGGAGAAAATAAAGCCAAGTGTGTACTTAAGGAATCCAATTTGGGAACATAATGGGAAGATCAGAGGTCATGATCTTGTAAGGGAGGTATCTGGAGTCTTTGTTCTCAGACTCTGTGAAAGTGAAGACAGAAATGAAGCTCTCCGGGTAGACAGCTCCAGGCTGGAATGCAGGTTGTGGGGAGAGACAGACCTCTGCTTCTGGAATTAGTTATTGGAATTAGTTGTTGGAATGAGTTCATATTTTGTAAGATGCTGAGTTTATGCCTCAGACTGGCATAATGTCCTATGGAACTGTTTGGATGCCTCATTTGATGTTTCTGTTCTGCTTTGAAGAACGTTCTGCAAGTCAAGTTTTATTTAAAATGCGGCTCCCTTCTACGATTGGATTGAATACTTACTCAAACTTGCAGCATATGAACAATCTGCATACAAACACAGACTTGCCGTTGCCGTGGACAAATTCAATTATATTTGGAATCCATTCTTACAAATACTGTAATAGGTTAAGATCTGGTGAAGTACAAATAACAGCCTTGTAAAGTAAACAGTTTTGGGGTCCCCCCATTATTTCCCCTTCTATAAGGCTCCTGTTTCTCTTTTTCTCTCTCTCTCTTTTATTTACATCTCACCATGTTTAGTGCACATATAGTTATGTACTTTTTGAACAATAAATAGTCAAATTTTAATTAAACCTGTGGGCCTTGACAATGTTTTATTTCCAAGAGGAGTCGGTTTTTATGCATCCGGTTGCTTCCAACTGTGGAACAGTCCTAACTGCAATAGAGACCCGCGTCTGAATCCCCAGTCCATTGCTGCCAGTCTGTGTGGGCGATACTGAGCTGGGTGGACCCACAGTCTGGCTCCGCAAACGGCATTTCCCTGCGCCGACCCCTCCTTCCAGGCCCCAGCAGCGCCTTCCTCTGCTCCCGGTGGGGCTCCTCCTCCACTCCTTAGCATTTAACAAATCCCCAACTTTCAAAAAGTGTCGGTGCAATTAAGCAGCAAGGCATTATCCTACCAGGGCATCTCAAAACTTTTTAATATCAAGTAATTACTTGGCACTTATGAGACCAGATGCATTCACATTTTCAATTTAAATGCAAATACTGCTGAAGGATTTACACAGGTTGGTACCTCTAATTTTTATAAATGCCTCTTTCTAAAAAAAGGGCGGGGAGGAGGAGAGGGAAGGAGAGAGGGAGAACGGCAAGAGAACTTGATCTTTTGCAAGTGTAGCGCTACAGATGTCTCCATCCACCTGGGATCAAGTTAATTAGGTACTGTTTGTCTGGCAGGATTCCAGTGGGGGTGGGGGCCATAGGTGGATTCTCTGCAGGAGTGAGACAGTTCTGGCACCTCTCAGGTGGGCACCATTGTGGGCCAGCGCTCCGCCCACCCGCTTCTCACCTTTAGGTAAAAAAAGTTTAAGGACCCCTGGACGGTCAAGTCCAGTCAAAGGCAACTATGGGGTTAGAATCATAGAATCATAGAGTTGGAAGAGACCACAAGGGCCATCCAGTCCAACCCCCTGCCAAGCAGGAAACACCATCAAAGCATTCCTGACATATGCCTGTCAAGCCTCTGCTTAAAGACCTCCAAAGAAGGAGACTCCACCACACTCCTTGGTAGCAAATTCCACTGCCAAACAGCTCTTACTGTGTTGTGGTGCTGATCTCGCTTTCAGGCCGAGGGGGCCGGCGTTTATCCACAGACAGTTTTCCAGCTCATGTGGCCAGCAGGACTAAACTGCTTCTGGCACAACAGAACACCGTGATGGAAACCAGAGCGCACGGAAACGCTGTTTACCTTCCCGCCACAGAGATGCCTATTTATCTGCTTGCACTGGTGTGCTTTCGAACTGCTAGGTTGGCAGGAGTTGGGACAGAGCAACTCCTCACCCACAATAATACAACCACCAGACTTAAGATGGACACTGGTACCAGAGCCTGCAATAAACCCAGATGCCAACTTTGCTGCCACATACACCCGGACAACATCATTACTGGCCCCAACAACATCCAACATACCATCTCAGGACTATTTAACTGCTCATCTTCTAACATTGTGTATGCTATCAAATGCCAACAGTGCCCTTCAGCTCTCTATATTGGACAAACAGGCCAAACCCTACGCCAAAGGATAAATGGACACAAATCTGACATCAGGAACCACAAGACAGAGAAACCAGTAGGAGAACACTTCAATCTCCCAGGACATTCTATACAAGATCTCAAAGCAGCTGTTTTATTACAGAAAAAATTCACGAACAGACTGGAAAGAGAAGTTGCTGAATTGGAACTCATTAACAAGCTTAAAACCATGGAGCCACCTGGGATGAACAAAGACATAGGATTCTTATCTCATTATGCATGATCAAGCTTTCTTTAGCACCTCAGCCCTTGCTTTTTCCCTGCAGGACCAATTGCAGCCATCAGCAGTCGTTAACAGTCATCAACAGGTTTACCACTCCTATCAGCCCATCACCCATTCCCATCACCCCCACCCCACCCCCCACCCTCTGAATATACATAAGGGTCTGATGGATTCTGTTTCAGTGTATCTGACGAAGTGTGCATGCACACGAAAGCTCATACCAAAATAAAAACTTAGTTGGTCTTTAAGGTGCTACTGAAGGAATTTTTTTATTTTGCTTCGACTCAGACCAACATGGCTACCTACCTGTAGCAAGCTCAGAGTTAGAGTACGTGCATTGCTTGAAGAAGGAAGCAAGCTCAGTTGTCACTGAGATGGATGTTGGAAAGGAAGGACAAGAAGATGTATCTCCAGGTAGGGCTGGAAGAGAACTGCATCTCAAGTCTGGAGAGCTGCTGCCAGTCAGTGTAGACATTACTGAGCTGGATCGACAGAGGTTGGGTGACCATCTGTCATGGATTCCATAGCTGTGATTCCTGCATTGCAGGGGTTTGGACTAGATGACCCCTGGGGTCCCTTCCACCTCTACAATTCTACGATTCTATGAGCTGACTTGGCAGAAGACAGCTTCCAATATTACTGAGGCCCTGGAGATCTACTGCAGCTTGCAGCCTTCCTTCAGAGCTTGATTGCACCCCCCCCAACTATTCAGAGGCACCCTCGTGGCACGGAAAGCTTTTAACCTATTATTTAGGAATAATCATTACTGCACCTGACTACAACAAGCATGATCAATAGGCTATCTACATCTTAATGTAGAGCTGCCTATAAAATCGATCCAGGCAATGCCTCAGCTGCTGGCAAAGGACAGCGCCCCGGCCTCTGTTTCTGGCTGTAAAATGCACAAGGCGATTAAACTGAGTGGCCATTGCCCTTCTGTGTTTTTATCCATGGCCTTGTAAAGTTTTGTGGGGAGAGCGATGCTCAGCATAGCAAAAGTACAAACTTAAACCACTTGCAAACCGATAATAATAATAATAATAATAATAATAATAATAATAATAATAATATATTTATTATTTATTCCCCACCCATCTAGCAGGGTTTCCCCAGCCACTCTGGGTGGCCTCCAACAGAATATTAAAACATAATAATCTATTAAACATTAAAAGCTTCCCTAAACAGAGCTGCCTTCAGATGTCTTCTAAAAGTCTAAAAGTTGTTTTTCTCTTTGACATCTGGTGGGAGGGAGTTCCACAGGGCGGGCAGCCTCCTCTTTCTTCATCATGCTTCCAAGCTGACCACACAGGCATGTCTGAACTCTGCAGCTCAGGTGCCATTTTTGAACTTAAGTTTTGTGCTTTTGTAACTTAGATGATAGTTATAAACTTGCCTTCATTTTGCTACCACAATTGCTGCTTCAAGACCTAGATTATGTAAGTAAGTCCTACTTTTACTTCTTCACAAAACTGTGATTTTTGCTTTTAAATCCACTCCGCCTTAAAGCATCCTGCATAATTGTTTCTAGAAGTTTAAAACAACTTTGTCTTGGCTTCTAGGCTGCTAAGAACTGTACTTTGCTGATCTCACATGAGCCAGGAAGGATCAAAACTATGGAATATATCCTCTGCTAGTGTCTAAATCCAGACCTGCACATTACAGTTGTGGGGTGCATGCACTTTGAGGGTGCCAAAAGTCGGGGTAGGAAATTGAATCCTCTGCAACTTTCCATCTCTAGGGGGAAACATGAGTGGCCTGTTTGAGCCAGGGGTGTTGCAATAGGGGGCGAGGGAGGCAGGGCACCCCAGGCTCCACTCTGCAGGGGGCAGCACGGCACCCCCTCACCACCTCCACCGAAGGCTGCTGCTATTGCGGCGGCAGCGCGACTGCCATCGCGGAGGCCCCAATTTTGCTGGCCTCGTCCCTCGCTTCTTCCTGGTGGGGCAGAGGCAAGGGGGCGGGCCAGAGAGCAGCCCAAGCGGTGGTCGCTGATGCCCCTTGCCGCTCCACCTGAGTAAGAAGCACAAAGTGCACTACAGAGCGGGTTGCCACGCGCTTTGTGCTTCTTCCTACTCAGGTGGAGCGCCGAGGGGCGTTGGTGGAGATGCCCCTTGCCGCTCCGCCTGAGTAGGAAGAAGCACAAAGCGTGCAACGGATCGGATCCGGGCCCTGGAGCACCGCCCCAGGCGATATGCTCCGTAGTGTGCACGTACGAGGAACCTGCTCCATCATGTGCATGCATCATGACGGAGCGACGTTACTTCATGATGTTACGTCACGATGCATGTGTCACGACGGAGCGGGTTGCTGCCCTGGGCAGCAGAGAGGCTCTGTACATGCCCAGTTTGAGCGCCACATCACAAGCAGAAGGAGAATGCAGCCCAACACAGATTCCAGGCACCTAGCTCTCTGCAGAAGGAGATTGTCCCTCCTGGTGGGACATGGCTTGATTTAGCTCCAGATGACTCAAGCGCTATGCTAAAATGGCAAATAAATTCTTGCCCCCGAATCCCTCTTTGCTCGCATTTCTCCGCAGCCCTGGAACAGGTGCTAACATCTGCGTTGGGCTTCTGAGACTTCTGTTTTGGAGACTTGAGCTGAGGCAGGAAAAACCGCAACTCACACTGACAGGCCCTTAAAAGGCAGCCCCCCCCTTTAAAATAAACTCTCTGAAACCGAAAATATGGAGAAGAGTTTCACCACAGAGGAACAAAGCACCAAGATACCTTTGCAGGGGAAGGATGGAGTTTCATTAAATTTACAAATTTCTCCAGGAAACCAAACACCCGTTTCAATTGTTTATACTAACTTCTGGATCACTAAATAAGAACATGATTTGCAGGTGTATATACGGTTGTACCTCGGAAGTCGAACGGAATCTGTTCCGGAAGTCCGTTCAACTTTCGAAACGTTTGACTTCCAAAGCGTGGCTTCTGATTGGCCGCAGGAAGCTCCTGCAGCCAATTAGAAGCCGTTGAAGCCCTGCCATACATTCGGCTTCCTAAAGAACATTTGAAAACTGGAGCAGTCACTTCCGGTTTTCCATCATTCGGGAGCCAAAATGTACGAGTTCCGGGGTGTTCGACAACCGAGGTACTGTGATTCGTTGTGGTGTATGTACAGGGATATAGGTTTTCATAATGTGATTTGATTTGATTTATTGTTACGGTTCTTGACCAGCACACATAAATATGCAATACATAAAAACAATAAAAGAAGACAAGAATATCTAAAAATAGACAATAAGTATAAGTTTTAACAATTGGTTAAAAGAAAACTAATTAAAAGGAAAATAAAAAAATTCCTTCAGTAGCACCTTAAAGACCAACTAAGTATATATTTTGGTATGAGCTTTCGTGTGCATGCACACTTCTTCAGATACCAATTAAAAGGAGTATTACTACTTAGGGGGGTAGACTACAGCAGTTAATATCACTGGATCCTCTTTAGCTAGTCCTGAAGATGTTCTGAGGATATTTGGACACTGCTAATTAGATTGGACCGAATTTTTATGGCCCTAGCACAGAATTTGGCAACCTTCGCTGACACATTAGGGTTAGCGTCGGAAAGAAGCCACTCTATATAAAAATTATCCGAGCGTCCGGGTAGCCTTCAGCAGTTCTCCAGGGGACAAACAAACGGATCCCTTTATGTGAGAGATGCTGCCTGTGCGGATCAGGAGAAATGGAATCTATCGGCCATATACTTCTGCGATGCTGCTTCTACGAGGAGGTTTTCATAATGTATTTGGGGGGGTCTCCAGGAAAGAAGAAGGAAAGAAGAAAGAATTGCAACTCATGGGAACAAAATCTTAAAAGCCCCCATCTTTAAAAATCTCTCTGAAACCCGCCCCAAAGTGGAAAACACAGGAGTTACCGACGATTGAAGAGTGGCAGACGAAAATGATGGATTATGCGGAACTAGCAAGACTGACTAGCAGGATCCGAAACCAGGGAGAGTCAAGGTTCCAAAAGGATTGGAGTAAATTTGTGGACTATATGGAGAAGAACTGTAGAAGTTTAAAGACACTTGCAGGATTGAAATAATTCCTACGAATTGACTTTAAGTAGAAGGAATAAAGGAACTGTGAGATAAGATTTGATAAGAAAACCGAATGGGGGGGAGGAGGGAAGTCAAAGCTCGGCAGAACAAAGTAAATTGTAATAATTGATTAGATGTTAAGAAAAGGAAATTTTGTGTCTATTGTGTGTTGTTGTGTTTGTGGTTGAATGTTTTGTTTTTGTTTAAATGTGTTTAATTGGAAAATTTAATAAATTGTCTTATATATATAAAACAATCTCTCTGAAACCCAAAATAGGGAGAATAGTTTTCCTACAAAGAACTTGGTACCCTGGAGCAGTGTTTCTCAAACTTTTTTGGGCCACGGCACACTTGTTCCGTGATAAAAATTACGAGGCACACCACCATTAAAAAAGTTTAAAAAATTAACTCTGTGCCGCCCTATATTATAATTATGACTGTAAGAAACACTTGCCAAATATTGCTTTCTGGCGGGTTAGAGTTGTGTATTGGCGGCCGCCAGGCTCGTTTGCACTGAGCTTTGGGAAAGAGGAGGAGAAATATTGCTTTCCGGCGGGTGTTAGTGCTGCATATTGGCGGCCGCCAGGCACGTGACAATGCAAATCGCCCTTCTCGTCGCCGCACGTCGCGGCACACCAGCCAGCGTCTCGCGGCACACTAGTGTGCCGCGGAACAGCGGTTGAGAAACACTGCCCTGGAGCATATAAAACAGGACAAGGTAATCTTGTAATAATACAGGAAAGGTCCCCACTGCTTGAGCACGGCAGATTAAAAAGTTGGCACCAAAATGCCCACTCTTCCGATGCTGTGGCAGCCTGCTGGCGTTCCCTGCCTAAGTGCAAACATGGGGCTGCTGCTACATGAATGACTTGCTCCTTCCGAATGAGCCACGGAGGCCTTGGAGCATTAGGCAGCATTTCCACAGGTGAGGCTCAGCTCCCATGCCCTCCCGCTCCCTCCCAACCTTACCATTCCCCAGTGCAAATGAGAGGTTGGCACAAAGGAGACACAAATAAATGGCCTTCTTCCTCTTAAGGATGGAGCAGCCAGGGGCGGAGGAAGGGGGGGCTGTACGCCTCGGGTGTCATTGCTGGGGGGGGGGGGAGAGATTCTTTAGGGAGCTGGGTATGTTTAGCCTGGAGAAGAGAAGGTTAAGGGGTGATATGATAGCCATGTTCAAATATATAAAAGGATGCCATATAGAGGAGGGAGAAAGGTTGTTTTCTGCTGCTCCAGAGAAGCAGTCACGGAGCAATGGATTCAAGCTACAAGAAAGAAGATTCCACCTAAACATTCCTGACAGTAAGAGCTGTTTGACAGTGGAATTTGCTGCCAAGGAGTGTGGTGGGGTCTCCTTCTTTGGAGGTCTTTAAGCAGAGGCTTGACAGGCATATGTCAAGAACGCTTTGATGGTGTTTCCTGCTTGGCAGGGGGTTGGACTGGATGGCCCTTGGGGTCTCTTCCAACACTTTGATTCTATGATTCATTCAGCACACCGCCTGCCCGTAACTCCCAAGCCTACCGCAAGCCATCGGGGCAAGAGGTGGAGCTGCGTTTGCCTTGCCGGCCGCCTTCCCCACTTCCCCCTTCATTTTGACAGCTCAGGGGAGGCTTGTGAGTCATGGGCTGGTGACGTGCCATTGCCCGCCGCTCTGGGGCTGTTTCGGGGGGGGGAGAGCCTTCCCCGAGCTGTCAAAAGGAAGAGGGAAGGGACAAAGGCTGCTGGCAAAGCAGTGCTGCTCCCCCCTCCCAGGTAGCAGCTTGCCATGGGTGGTTCGCTCCACCCCTCACGGGCGGCTCGCTCTGCTCCCATGGGTGTCTCGCCCCCTGGGACGCTCGCCCCACCCTCTGGGATGCTCACCCTGCCCCCATGGCCCCACTCCTGGGTGCTGGAGCAGCTAGGTCCACCTCTGGGAGTAGCTGCAGCCCGTACGGCTCTGCACACCTTTCCTCTGGCAGAAGACGACACTCACAGTGGACGGAAAACAAAGGCATGCTAATCCTGGCAGAAAGCCACTTCTGCATCTCACGGAGGTGGTGTTGTGGGCATGGCCTGAGTGAACTCTCGCGATGGGGGCTGAGTGCTCAGCCCCCTCGCGAGATGGGAGTTCCCGCCTCCGTCACACCCGGGCCGACCAATAGGGTCGGTCGGGAGGCGGGGCTTCTCTTCCTTTAAACGAGCCGGAGGCGGGAACTCAGCCTCCTCTGCCCCGGCTCTCAGAAATTGGAGATTTAATCCCGTTAAAGGGGTTCCGGTGGCGGTAGCTTTCTCCTGAGCCTGCGGAGGTCAGGGCCTTATGGCACCCCCCAACGGTGGCCACAGGAGGTGTCTCAGTAGATGTACATCATTGGGCTCCTTTCTGGTGGTTAATTTCTCCCAGACTGTAGCACACGGGTTATAGTTGGATATAGTTGGTTAGGTTCCAATGCCTAAGCCAATACTGCTCAACATCCGTAACCAATAAAGTTGTGGCCTTTTCGCCCACTTAAAATCATTTCACTGTGTCTTGCGTCTTATTTCCTGGGGAGCGAGGGACATCGTCACACAATCCAGACACCAAAGGCCCAGCTACTCATTTTCATTTTTGCACTGATATCCCACCTTTCCGCCAAGGAGCTCAAGGTGGCATCGATGGTTCTTCTCCTCTCCCCATTTAATTCCCCCAACAACCCTCTGAGGTAGGTCTGCCTGTGATTGCCCCAAGGTCACACCAAGCGAGCTTCGTAGCCGGGCGAGAGATTTGAACCCTGGTCTCTCCGCAAAAATGCCTTGGGTTGAGTGTTTTCAAGGACTGTGGTTGGACGAGGGATGAGCAGATGCTGGGATGGCAGAAGATGACAGAAAGTAGTTGACTATCATTAATATTATCAGTAGCACCTTAAAGACCAACTAAGTTTATATTTTGGTATGAGCTTTCGTGTGCATGCACACCTCTTCAGATACACTAGAAACAGAAGTTTCTAGTGTATCTGAAGAAGTGTGCATGCACACTTCTTTTTCTAGTGTATCTGAAGAAGTGTGCATGCACACGAAAGCTCATACCAAAATATAAACTTAGTTGGTCTTTAAGGTGCTACTGAAGGAATTTTTTTATTTTGCTTCAACTCAGACCAACACGGCTACCTACCTGTAACTATTAATATTATCGTTATTTCCGCACTGCTGGATGAAGCCCGGCCGACTGGGAATCTGGCCTGACCCTCTCTACTTGAACCCTCAAAGGGGATTTTCTGGGTTTGCTGTGGAGATGTTTCAATGCCACGTCCGAAGCGAAACTCACCACATCTCAGCCACATGGTGTGTCCAACATGTGGGGACATGTTGCAGAAATCAAATAGCTGCTTTGGTCCACATCATCGGTGGGCATCTTTGCAAAAGGTAACGGGAACTGGAGGGAGGAAAGGAGAGCCATTTTGTACACGTTTCCCTCATTTCCTACGCTTTTCCTTTTTCCTGTACTTGGAAAAGGAAGCTCACCATTCGAGCTGTAAATTTGTTTATTTCATAAGGAAGCTCGCAGTTCCGAGTGGCAAAATCTGCTTGTTTCAAATGCTGATGGGCTCCCTGAGCTTCTGGAGAAGGGCTGGTTCAGGCAATAAAGAGAGAGGCAGGCCATCGCAAGCATTTTCTCTCGCCAACGTTGGAGGCTTTGGGGATGCAGCTGAGTTTACTCGCGCTCCCTGGCATTTCCATTTCCTTCTCCCAGCTTCTCATCGTTTGAAGAATTCATTAGGCAGTGCAGAAGTGTGTTTTGCGTTTGTGGTTTTTTAAAATTTTTTATATAAAAAAAACCCAAGATAGAATTTTAATTATATTTTGTTCAGTCTCATGAGGCTCCCAGGCTTGAGTTGCTATGAATAAATATGCAGAAGGTTTGGTTTATTATGCCATGACTCATGAAATCTGTATCCAAGGGGAGTCAGGGTTTATATTCTTTGCGATCTCTTAGAGAATCTTGGATGCTAACCTCTTTCCGTGCCTGTTCTGAAATGAGCCAAAACACACACACACACACACACACACACACACACACACACTCCAACAAAACACATCAACATGTCAAGCCAACATTTCTTCTCAGTTTACATCTCCAGTTAGGGATGTGTGAGACCCCCAAGGAGAAATTGCACCTCTAGATTTATTTTCCCCGTGCAGTGTTATGCATTTCCATGGAAAACACTACAAAGATCCACTCCACTGGTCTTGACTGTTCCTGCCTGCAGCGCAACAATTCTCAGTTTCAACATGTTTTCCCTTGTGCATTCTCCCTTCACACTTTCACTGCATCATGGGCCTTGCAGTATTACACAATGCTGCAAGAAATGTTGAAGGAGATGCTCGATTGTGTGTCGTTTTGAGGTGCGTTGGGCAAGAAAAAGCGACCCATAAATTTAATAAACAAACCATCAAAACGTTATATGAATTTCACACTGCATTATGGGCTTTGTAGCTTTTGAGGGCGTCCACTAGCCTCGCCCCCGGCAGATGTCCTGGACTGCTGACTGGGGCTCACGGGAGCTGTAGTCCAGACTGCCTGGATAGCATCAGGTTGGGGAAATGGTTATTATTATTAATAATAATATTCACAATTACTTTGAAATAAGACTATAAACACATGATGCAGTGCGACTGCAAGCTACCTATGAATGAAGGAGAACATGCAGCACTTGTCTGTAACAGTCGTTCCACTGCAGCTGAGCAGATGGTAGCAATGGACATTTCAACAGAGTCTGCCTATGAATCTTGAATGAAAGTTCCCATTACTGAGCTATTCCATTTTAGGCCAAAATCGGGCTCTTTTCAGAGAGGGGAGAGTGGTTTTAAACCATGGCTCACTTGCTATGAAGGACCAGCCATCACTCACAGATTTAATTTAACAGTGTCTCCTCCTTAGCACAAACAATATTTATGTTACAGTGGTACCTTGGTTCTCAAACGCCTTGGTTCCCAAATGCCAAAAACCCTGAAGTAAGTGTTCTGGTTTTCGAACATTTTTCGGAAGCCAGGCGTTCAATGCGACTGTCGGCTATTGTTTCCAGAGCCCCTGCACCAATCAGAAGCCACGCCTTGGTTTTTGAACATTTCGGAAGTCAAACGGACTTCCGGAACAGATTAAGTTTGGCGCTTTTGTTATTGCTATTTATTTTGCGTTTTTGTTTTTTAGGCTTTTTCGGTTAATTTGTTTTTGTGACTGTGTGGAACCCAGTTCAGCTACTGATTGATTGAATGATTGTGTGACTGTGGAAATGGATAAAAGCCCTTCATCCAAACAATGACCAGCATCGGTGCACGTAAGCAATTTTTTTTAAAATCATCTACAATACTGTCTTATTTATTTTATACTACAGTACATTGATTATTGCTTCCATGGTTGAACAAGTCTAACACTCTCTTTCTTTATCTGAACCACCTACTGTTTAAAAATCTCTAACAGAAATACAACGTGAAGTCGAGAAAGCAGTGTCATAAAAACAGAGGTGCATTTTTTTAAAAAAAAGGTATGATAAAAATAGGAATTCGGTGATAAAAGGCTCTGATCGTATGGGCCAGGGAAAACCTGGAAATAAAGATATGTCTTTACAAAACACCTGAAGCAAACTGATGGATGGTACATCACATTCCCACAAAATCCACTATATCACTGAGGCTGACATCACCGCTCTCCATCTCTTTGCTTGCCAGCAAGATCTATTACCAATCTGGACCTCGGCAATTATGGTGGGAGAACACAAGGGGAAAAAATCCAGGATACACAAAGGACCCTGAGTGAGATGTACCCATCACTCAAAATTCAGGAAGTCCCTGTGTGGTTAAGAACGTAAGAACTCAAGATGGGCCTGCTGGATCAGGCCAATGGTCTACCTCAGGCATAGGCAAACTCCAGCCCTCCAGATGTTTTGAGACTACAATTCCCATCATCCCTGACCACGGGTCCTGTTAGCTAGGGATGGTGGGAATTGTAGTTCCAAAACATCTGGAGGGCCGGAGTTTGCCTATGCCTGGTCTACCTGGTCCAGCATCCTGTTCTCACAGTGGCCAACCAGATGCCTCAATGGGAAACCAGCAAGCAGGATCCAAGCAGAAGAGCCCTCTCTCTTCTCATAGTCTCCAGCAACTGGTATTGAGATGGTCCATGAATGTGCTTAATCTTCTTTCAAAACCATCTAGGGTGGTGGTCTTCGCTGCCTCCTGTGGGAGCGAGTTCCAAAGTCCAACAAGGCACTACACAAAGCACCCTGACTCTGGGATGGTGCGCTATGAAGGGAACAAAACACCAAGGCAGTAAATGACCAGAGCCAAGGACTGAGAGATAGAGAAGACCTCTCCACACTGACTTGCAGAGGCTCTCCAGGTGTTCAGACCAAGGTCCTTCCTGGAGATACCATCGGAGGTTGAATCTGGGACCTTTTGCATACAAGGTAGATGTTCTGCTCAGGAGCTATGGGCTTTTCTCATGGATGTCCAGACTGGAAGGGGGTTCTGAGGATGAATCCCCCGTTAGCAGTTGTGCACCTGTACAGACTGTGACCCACCAAGCCCACCCACAGCTTACGAGACATGCATGATAGCCAGCTTGCTGGAACACCACCTGGTCATGGCGAGTGGGCTTCCACGTTCCCATGACCCTTGTAAGCGAAGCCTTCGGGAGTCTCGTACTCCCAGCTGGGTCAACCAAGGCAGTAAGGTCAAAGGGGAGGAGCTAGACCAAGAATGATCCAAGAAGTCCTCAACGGCAGAGCAGGCGGAAGATGACAAGTGGCATGTTACAACGGCTGTGAAGGAGGATGAAGGCTGCAGCAGATAAGAATCTACTGGTCATCATGTTTACTCATGTCATCAGAATAGAGCCCTACTGCAAAGACTATGCGTTGGTCAGCGTGCCCTGATCTACACACATAAAACAAATCCACGCACAGGCGTCTTCCAAAAACTCACCCCAAACCCCAAACCCCCACAGTCCCATGGCTATCAGCAAATGGTAACAGGGGCAGGATAGTGAAATCTGGAAGCCCCTAGTCATGAACCGGCACGTGGGCGGTGGATCATAGCATCATAGAATCATAGAGTTGGGAGAGACCACAAGGGCCATCCAGTCCAACCCCCTGCCAAGCAGGAAACACCATCAAAGCATTCTTGACATATGCCTGTCAAGCCTCTGCTTAAAGACCTCCAAAGAAGGAGACTCCACCACACTCCTTGGCAGCAAATTCCACTGCCAAACAGCTCTTACTGTCAGGAAGTTCTTCCTAATGTTTAGGTGGAATCTTCTTTCTTGTAGTTTGAATCCATTGCTCCGTGTCCGCTTCTCTGGAGCAGCAGAAAACAACCTTTCTCCCTCCTCTATATGACATCATTTGATATATTTGAACATGGCTATCATATTCTCTTCTCCAGGCTAAACATACCCAGCTCCCTAAGCTGTTCCTCATAAGGCATCGTTTCCAGGCCTTTGACCATTTTGGTTGCCCTCTTCTGGACACGTTCCAGCTTGTCAGTATCCTTCTTGAACTGTGGTGCCCAGAAATGGACACAGTACTCCAGTTGAGGTCTAACCAGAGATACATTCAGGATACATTCAGTCGTTCTGTCTCAAGGAACAAGGCTGTATCCATTACTGAGCAGCCCATCTAAGGATCCACTCTGCTCACCCCGAAAAGGGGGAGGGGCTAGAAAAGGTGCTCTAAACATAGTCTGCCTCCCTTTTTCCCTGACTGGATTACCGCGCCCAGTGGGGTCACCACCCAGTGGTCATAAAAGAAGGGCGTGTGGATCCAGAATTGGCCTCCACAGTCACTTACAGACTCACTGTTAAAACTATGTTTATGGAAGACAATCTGACTCGGCTACGAGGGATAGAAGAAGAAGAAGAAGAAGAAGAAGAAGAAGAAGAAGAAGAAGAAGAAGAAGAAGAAGAAGAAGAAGAAGAAGAAGAAGAAGAAGAAGGCCAGCTAGTTTAGAACACCTCCTCCAATGGTTTGACATTACTCTTCCACTGTCTCTTGAGACAGACGGATGCCAACAATGGATTTGGCATAGTGGGTCACACCTGGGAGGAAGCCTGGTCCACAGTGATTAACCAAGAGTTCTAATAAGGACCAAATCCTCCAGATGATTAGGGATGCCATATATTGAAGAGCATAAAAGAGGACACATTTGCTGGGACCTGGGGCAGAAGGGGGAGGTGGGGCAGAAGGGGGCATATTCTATAATGTCCCTTCAAAATATACAGAAACGAGAACCTGATCCTTTCCTGCATCATGCAAAACCACACAATATGTATATGTTTTGCACTTGGTTGCCTAGTACTGAGTAGGCAACACAAAAAGTAGCCCGCTTCCGTAACCCTGGACATTTTGGAAAATTCAAAAAATCTGCCTGGACAGAAATTTTACCCCTGAAAGAGAGGACATGTCCTGGAAAAAGAGGAAGAATGGCAACCCTAGCATGAAATGCCAAGTGTGAAGCTTGCTTAGAGAGGGTAGCACTTGTCCTAACAGACCATCCTGGGCGCTTGCAGAACTCTGGGGCAATGGCCCGTCTCCTCCGTAAGCAGGCAGCAGCTGACATCTGTCCCCGATGCAAAGACAGCTTTAAAAATAGCATAACTATTTATTTCTGAATTACCTTCTTCATGTGTGCCATGCTAAAAATAGTTGTTGTTTCCGAAGAACTGTACTAAAAATAAATGAAGTTAGGTCAGGAAACAGTAGAAAATGAACTCCTCAGACAGACCTTTTCATCCAAATAAGAAAGCTTGTTTGAAGCAAAAATAAAAATAAAAATGTCTTCAGCTGTTTCTGGAAAGTCTCAAAGTGGCACCTGTGATATCCGGATGCTGCGATGTGGCGCCACAGAACAGGCGCAGCCACGTTCAAGGCCCTGCTCTGTGGAGAAGGCTTTGGGTATTTGGGGACCCCCGAGGAGAAAAGAAATCAATTAGCTGGTTCCTCCAGTTACCTGGTCCTGAGATAGAACAAATGCATACACACAAACATGGAATCATAGACTTGGAAGGGACCCCAAGGGTCATCGAGCCCAACCCCCCTGCAATGCAGGAATCTTTTGCCCCATGTATATACACATTCTATCAGGCTGTCTTGGTGGGATAGATAAGAAGGAGAAGGCTCATTTCATCAGCTTTGCTGGAGGCCCCTGCTCCACCAGGCACCTCCTGCCTGGTCAGAATAAGAACTGTTTAGAAATTGATGCCTGAGTTCCAATTTTTATTTCCCTCAGCAGAAAGGTTGCTTTCTGCTGCTCCAGAGAAGCGGACACGGAGCAATGGATTCAAACTACAAGAAAGAAGATTCCACCTAAACATTAGGAAGAACTTCCTGACAGTAAGAGCTGTTTGGCAGTGGAATTTGCTACCAAGGAGTGTGGTGGAGTCTCCTTCTTTGGAGGTCTTTAAGCAGAGGCTTGACAGCAATCTGTCAGGAATGCTTTGATGGTGTTTCCTGCTTGGCAGGGGGTTGGACTGGATGGCCCTTGTGGTCTCTTCCAACTCTATGATTCTATGATCTCTCCCTTTCCCTATTCCCTTGTGTCTCATGGCTTCGGCTTACTACTACTACTACTAATTTTATTATTTATACCCTGCCCATCTGGATGGGTTTTCCCAGCCACTCCGGGCAGCTCCCAACAGCCTACAAAGGTGCCATAAAGGGACCCCTGACCATTAGGTCCAGTCGTGACCGACTCTGGGGTTGCGTGCTCATCTCGCATTATTGGCCGAGGGAGCCAGCGTATAGCTTCCAGGTCATGTGGCCAGCATGACAAAGCTGCTTCTGGCAAACCAGAGCAGCACATGGAAACGCCGTTTACCTTCCCACTGTAGCGGTCCCTATTTATCTACTTGCATTTTGACGTGCTTTCGAACTGCTAGGTTGGCAGGAGCTGGGACCAAGCAATGGGAGCTCACCCCGTCACAGGGATTCGAACCGCCGACCTTCTGATCAGCAAGCCCTAGGCTCAGTGGTTTAACCACAGCGCCACCTGGGTCCTATCCTGTGGCAATTTGCCCCCAGAGGCCATCGAGCCTCCACGTTCTGCACTAGCTGGACCCACCTCAAGAGTAGCCCCACACAGATGCACTTTGCATGAATCCACATCTTCCAGCCAGTAAGCCCAGTTCCAATGCCATTCCATGGGTCTTCCACCGACCATTTCAACCCTAAAGAGTCGCGCGCTCCACCGGAATTTGAGCTGTCTCCATCAGAGGCACAGAGACCCAGATCTCACACCAACTCAAAACTAGGCAGGAAAAGAAGACCCAACTCTCGTTGCCACAGAAGGTCGCTGGTGGCTCTTACCTCGGACGATGATGTTGGTGGACTTCTTCGCTGGGTTCCCCACATTGTTGTTGGCAATGCAGCTGTAGGTTCCGTCGTCGTCGGAGGTGATGGCCGGGATGGTCAACGTCCCCCCTTTCAGGACGGTCTTCTCAGGCAGGGCTCCCACCGACCGGACCCAGGTGAGGGTGGGAAGGGGCTCCCCACCCGTTGTGACGCACACCAAGGTGATGGCCTCCCCGGGATTGACCACGATGGGGTCGTCCACCAAGAGCTTGATCGAGGGAGAGGCTGTGGAAAGAGGACCAAGGGGCAAGTCGGTCAGGGTTCGAGGTCACCGCCAAGAAGGATGATAAGAACATCAGAAGAATTTTGGGGATTATAGGGACAGAACTATCTAAATTGCATAGAAATTTATTTATATATGCAATTACAGCAGCTTCTCGTCCAAAAATGGAAAGAAGCAGAAGTCCCAGCAAAGGAAGAATGGATACAAAAACTTATAGAGTATGCAGAAATGGCGAAACTTAACAGAAGAATAAGAAATCAAGATAGCAAACTTTTTTTATATAAAAGAATGGAAATGGCTTGTTGAATATTTGATTGCAAACAGATAAAAAAAAACCATTGGCAGGATAATGGTAATAACCTGCAGTTTCATGAGAGTTTATATTTCAAGTAGATAATTAAATAAGTCTGGAAACCTTAAAGAGAAACCAGCAGACCCTTTGTTTAATTTCCAAGCAAAGGGTCTGCTGGTTTCTCTTTAAGGTTTCCAGACTCAAAAGAGAGCAGGGCAATTAAAGGCACAGAAGTCCTGTCCGCTATGGAGTCTGGCAACCCTAGATATAGACTACAGCGTCACCTTGGTTCTCAACCTTAATCCGTTCCAGAAGCCTGTTGCAAAACCAAAGCGTTCCAAAACCAAGGCACGCTTTCCCGTAGAAAGTAATGCAAAATGGATTAATCTGTTCCAGACTTTTAAAAACAACCCCTAAAACAGCAATTTTACATGAATTTTACTACCCAATGAGACCACGGATCCATAAAATGAAAGCAATAAGCCATGTACTGCAGTCACACAATCAATCAATCAATCAATCAATAGCTGAAATACACAGTCACAAAAACAAAACAAAAAAAGAGCAGCAAAAACAAAAATGCAAAATAAATAGCAAAAACAGGCAGACCTCAGCATAACACTCAACACAGAAGTGTGGCACTCAAAACAAAAGCGTAACACTCAAAACGGAGCATGTTCGACTTCTGAAAAAAGTTCGCAAACTGGAACACTTATTCTGGGTTTGCAGTGTTTGAGTTCCAAGTTGTTTGAGTACCAAGGCGTTTGAGAACCCAGGTACCAATGCACACAGGATTGTTTAAGGATATTGATTAG
This sequence comes from Zootoca vivipara, assembly GCF_963506605.1. Lineage (NCBI taxonomy): Eukaryota > Metazoa > Chordata > Lepidosauria > Squamata > Lacertidae > Zootoca > Zootoca vivipara. The sequence continues at coordinate 2,011,135 of NC_083276.1, forward strand.
GGGATCTATTTTCTGTCGTTGCTATTTTAATAGCATATACCGCAAGACCTGGAGGACTGCCTCTCCCAAATGAACCTACCCGGACCCCAATATCATCTTCTGAGGTCCTTCTTTGTGTGCCTCCTCCGTGAGAATAGGACATCCCGATTTTCATCGGAGAAATGTTGTAGGGTATGCGAGAGGTCTGGAGGGTGGCAACATGAGAATGGGCCTTTTCTATGCTCTCCCCAGGGAGGTTCACCTGGAGCCTTCATTATACACCTTTGGGCACCAGGTAAAAATGGTCCTTTTCAAGCAGGCCTTGGGTTGATTGACACCTGATGCCCTTTTAAATGTGTTTGGGGGGATTATTGGTTTGTTGTTGTTCTTATGTTTTGTATGTATTTTGTGCTTTTGATAGGGTAATTTTATGTTGTGAACCCCCTGAGAATAATAATAATAATAATAATAATAATAATAATAATAATAATATACAGTGGTACCCTGGTTTTCGAGCGTCTCGGAAGCCGAACATTTCTGTTTTCTTATGCCGAAAACCTGGAAGTACTGTATTTTTCCGTGTATAACATGCCCTCCTATATAAGACGACCCCTATTTTGGGGGACATCAAATTTAGAATATGGGAGGAGGTTGTCCAGAGTTGTGGAGATTTTCTTTGGGGGTTGGAGAGTGCCAGGAAGCACTCACTTGCCTAACCGCCAATGCCAATTGCATGCCTCACTGAAGCCACTTGCTCAGTTGCCGCAGCAGCAGCCAATCGTCAGCAAGTCTTGCCGCAGCCACCAATCACCTGCCCAATCGCCACGGACAATCTCCTGCTCACAGCTGTCACCAATCGCCCGTCCCCCCTGTGCACTCTCCGTGTATAAGACGACCACATTAAAAAAAAAACAGTCTTATGCATGGAAAAATACGGTAATTGCTTCTGTTTTCTAACACGCACTGGAAGTTGAACAGCTTCTGCTGTGTTTCCCCCAATTTTCTCAATTGAAGTTGCAGGATACCCTTTGTGCCTCAGTTTTCAAATGTTTCGGAAGCTGAATGGTCTTCCGGAACGGATGACGTTCCAGAACCGAGGTACCACTGTACCAGGAATGCTTACAGCATTCCTGTAAGGTTGGGCTCCTTTGGAAGGTGGCGAACTCTCCTTCCTTGGAGATTTTCTAGGTTGGATGGCCATCTGTCAAGGATTCTTTAGCCACGATTCCTGCATTGCAGGGGGTTGGACTAGATGACCCTGGGGATCCCCCTCCAACTCTATCAGTCTATGATTCTAGGTTGCTCGACTCTAGGGACCTTTGCTCTGCTGCAGCAGGGAAGCTCTGAGGCTCCCGGCTCCCATCCTCAGCCCTGAATCTGACTTTCAGAGGACGGGCGCGATGAAGCCAAGGCGTCGGGGAACCAGCCGCTTTGTAAAACGGCGGCATATTGCAGCCGATGACACTCTGTGGTGTCTCCTGATCCCCAAGCGAAAGGCTGGGTCTTTTATTAATGCCGGCGGTAATTGTCTCAGACTCCAAGGCGGCTGAGAGGGCAAGGGGCCATTGCGCCTCCAGCGCACGGCGCCCAGCGAGAAGCACATCAGGCAAAGTCTGCCAGCCACTATGCACAGACCCTGCCCAGAGCTTTGAGACTATACCGAGGCAGAGCTGACAGGGTTACTGAGCATCAATCAAAAGCAGAGGGGATGGGGCATGGCAGCAGCTTTATAGGAACAAATCTTTCTGGTCCATGCTACTGTGTAGAGAGGCAGCGTGGTATAGTGGTTGGGGCAGGGGTGAGCAAACTTTTTCAGCAGGGGGCCGGTCCACTGTCCCTCGGACCTTGTGGGGGGCCGGACTATATTTTGAAGGGGGAAAAAATAAACCAATTCCTATGCCCCACAAATAACCCAGAGATGCGTTTTAAATAAAAGGACACATTCTACTCATGTAGAAACATGCTGATTCCCAGACCGTCCGCAGGCCGGATTGAGAAGGCGATTGGGCCAGATCCAGCCCCCGAGCCTTAGTTTGCCTACCCATGGGTTAGGGTGTCAGGCTAGGACCTGGGAGAGACCCTGGCACCATCGGGGGGGGAGGGCTAGGGGCCTGGGCACCCACAAAATGTTGGTTGTGGGTACCTGGCCTTCTCCCACTGCTGCCACCCACTGTCTTACCTGCCAGACCCTCCCAAGGCTGCAACGGGCCCCGTCCGACTCCCTGTGGCCATGGCGGCTCCCATGGCGCCTTCCCTTGCCGTGTGATGTGATGCGCATGCTCAGGGCACCCACAAAATGGGGCACAACCTGGCGCGCCTGATGGCCACCAGCTTGGATGGCTTTAGAAGAGGATTAGACAATTTTTTATGGAGGAGGAGAGGTCTCTCGGTGGCTGCCAGCCTTGAAAACCACAGGATGGGAGAGTTGCCATGGGAATAGGATACTGGAATAAATAGGCCATGGACCTGATCTGTTGTTCCAGAAATGGGCTGTGCCCACTGGACCCCTTCTTGCCACTGCCAACCATCCCTCTTTCCCTTATTGCTTGTTGGCCATTGGTAATTTGCTCTTTCAAGCCTCCGCCTCGGAGCTGATGCCTCCCCATTTTATCACTCCGTTCTGCTTATTAGAGGGGCTGTTTTCCTTATCGGGGGATTACAGGCATCCTCGGAGCCAAGCAAGTTGTTGTTCTGCCTACTAAAGGAATAATTTATATATTGCAACGGCACACAGAGACATGCATACACTCCTCAACCCAGATAATTCCTTAATATGTTGACATTGAAAAGAATTTCTCTCTCTCCCTCCCTCGCTCCCTTTCTCTCTCTCTCAAAAAAAGCATTAGACAAAACAGGCCGACACTTAATGGCGAGATTAAGAATCGAGGCAAACTTTTCAGCCTGGACCTTAGGAGAGAAGATAAAAGGGCAGCTTATGACATGATTTCATTACACATCACCACACCACTAAGGCAGGAAGATTGCAAGGGGATCATCCGTCCTTAAGCAACCCATCAGCGTCTAACATCCGCATTGTGCTCCTCATCACGAGGGCCGCTGCAATCTCAGTCGAGAGGTGGGCTTAATCCACCCGCCATGCCTTTGCAAAATGAGCATGAAGTCATCGCTGGAGCAGCAGCTGAGCATCACAGGGCTGGCTGGCAGGGGCCAGGAAGGCCACCAACCCTGCCCAACCGGTCCTGAAAGACCTACTTTGGCTCCCAGTACGTTTCCGAGCACAATTCAAAGTGTTGGTGTTGAGCTTTAAAGCCCTAAACGGCCTCGGTCCAGTATACCTGAAGGAGCGTCTCCACCCCAGTTGTTCTGCCCGAACACTGAGGTGCAGCGCAGAGGGCCTTCTGGCGGTTCCCTCGCTACGAGAAGCCAAGTTACAGGGAACCAGGCAGAGGGCCTTCTCGGTAGTGGCACCCGCCCTGTGGAACGCCCTCCCACCAGAGGTCAAAGAGAACAACAATTACCAGACCTTTAGAAGGCATCTTAAGGCAGCCCTGTTTAGGGAAGCTTTTAATGTTTGATGGATTTCTGTATTTTAATATTTTGTTGGAAGCCGCCCAGAGTGTCTGGGGGAACCCAGCCAGATGGGCGGGGTATAAATAAATTATTATTATTATTATTATTATTATTATTATTATTATTATTATTATTTGGACCTTGCTGCTCATCGGAAGCCCTTCTGCCTCCAACCAAGAGGAAGAGCATAGCCTGTGTAGCATAGTGGTCAAAGCGTTGGACTAGAACAGGGGTCGGCAACCTAAGGCCCATGGCCCACAAGCAGCCCATGGGGGGTCGTTTAACCGGCCCATGAGCCGCCACCCCCAAACCGAGCCGCCCGCTCGGCGAGTCCCCGTGCACGGTGCTAAAACGGCGCAGTGTGGCGCGGGGACTCGCTTCCGTGGTGCTGGAAATCACGTCTACGCAGATGCAGGGACTGGAAAACAAGTCTACGCAGACGCTGGAAATAGCGGGCGGGCGCACTCGCTCACACATGTGCGCAATCCAGCCCACATCTCCACTGGAGTGAACCAGCGCAGGCGAGGTAAACCTTGCCGACCCCTGGACTGGAACGTGGGGGAACCAGGGTTCAAATCCTCACTCAGTGTGTGAGCTTGGGCCAGTCCCTGCCTCTCAGCCTAACCTACCTCACAGGGTTGTTGTGGGGATGAAATGAGGAGTGCAAGAACCGTGTTCACCACCTCAAGCTCCTTGGAGAAAAGGATAGGATAGAAATGCTATTATTATTATTATTATTATTATTATTATTATTATTATTATTATCATCTTATTATTATGATGGTGATGACGACGACGACGATGATGCATAGAGAGTAAGGAGAGGTGTAGGACCTCTGGTGGGGGACATGTCATGCTCCTTCGGGGGTAGTTTGTCCACCTTTGGTCCCCATGTTGCACTCAGCTCTCACCTGTGGCTCCTAGAAGCTGTTCACATGCAGGAGCAGCCACAATCCTGTGAAGCCGCTTTGACTGGCTGGCTGAACCAGGTGAGGGGAGTCGATGGATCTCAAACCCTCAGCAAGTTAGGGACTTCCCCTGCATGCAAAGACAGGCTGCGGCGGACTGAGTGGATGAGACCCAAAGTGGGTCCAACTGTCAAGGAGGAGTTTTCTGCACCTGCTGTATAGGGAAACATCAACCTGAGAAGGGAGCCCATCTAGGAGGAGGAAAACTCCACCCTAAACCTCTGCTGCCTTGTGAGATATCTTCAGGAGGAGAAAAGGCTCAGGATAAACCCCACACAAATCCAGAGTGGAGTCCCCAAGATTGTGGCATGGCGCCTCGCATGCCTCCTTATGACAACTCTTGCGCCTAAGCTGGTGCCAAACGTCTGGCTCTCCTTTCTTGTGGACTACATCAGCGAGGCTGGGTCTTGTCGTCTGGGCAGCTCAGGACCTCCAGACACACTGCCCAGGCTTGCACCTCAGGGAGGTCACCCCAGCACGGCTCACACAGCAGTTGGACTTCACCCCCAGAGGCGAGCTCCATTGTCTCCCAAGACAGATAGATGCCAACAACATGATGATTTATTGTGGCTCCTCAGGAGGTCTGTGGAGCTGTTCTGCACACTAGAGGAATCAGGCCTTTGGTGCCATGGCACCCACCCCGAGAACAGTGGCCCAACCAGATGCCTGTGGGAAACCAGCACACAGGAGTCAAGCACAGGAGCCCTCTCCCCTTCTGTGGTTTCCAGCAACTGGTATTCAGAAGCATCACCGCATCCTACTGTGGAGGCAGAACACCGCCATCCTGGCTAAGAGCCATCGATAGCCCTCTCCTCCTCCATGAATTTGTCTAATCCTCTTTTAATGCCATCTCAGTGTTAGGAGTGTCCTACTCTCATGTAGGACCCTGGTAGAGACACATGCCTGACTGGCATGTTCTCTCCCTCCTGGTCGATCGTTCGGGAGCTTCGAAAGCTTTCTCCAACCCGAACATCACAGCGACTGATGCCTTGGAGACATCAGCACACTTAGGGATCCGCAGAGTATTCTCAGTTTGCGTAACAGAACTCAGCAACTCTGCATTTGGCTAATCTGTGTTTATTTACATATAATGCACTCGGAGCATTCTGACTTAGCTCCTTCCTCTTTCTCATCAGACAGCAAAAAAGAGAAAAAACAAAGGACAATAATCCCATTTCACGGAATACAGTGGTAACAAAACATCCTGTCTCCGTCACTTCCCACACTGTGGAATGAAAACATATACCGTCATGTGATAGACAACAATCCCATGACTGCAGACACGGGGAATGAATCTCCAACACTCAGTTGGCAGCCATCACGGCCTCCTGTGGGAGGTAGTTCCACTGCTTAACTATGCACCGAGTGAAGAACTGCTTTCTTTAATCCATCCCGAATTTTCCAATGTTCAGCTTCATTGGCTGTCCAAGAGTCCCGGTGGTCCTTGAGAGAGAAAGGAGTCTGCCTCTGAGAGCATCCTTTTCACCACCAAGCACGATGACTCAGGTGATATACAGTCAAGCCCCACAGATAAAATCAAGCGGCCGGTGAATTAGGTGGGTTTAAGTGCACCCAATTACACTTCTGTGTAATGCTGTAAACCTCCATTACGTCTGATGCCTTCCTGATGAACACATGTGGAGCTGAGGCATCAGCTTAATTGTTTGCTTCTGATTAAGGCAGACGATCCGTCGATTAGGAACCCAGCCAGCTGATGGCCATGTTGCATTGGGAAAACTGGCTTTCAGAAGACACAAAGAAGCAGGGGCAATGGAAGGCTCTCTGGCACCTGGTGCGTGGTGTCAAGGGGCAGGACGAACTGCCCACAGGGGTGGGGCAAACCGCTCAGCAGCGCATGCGCAGCGCTGCTATGTATGGTGCATGTGTTGCGCTGCTATGTACGGTACATGCGTGTTGTGCCACGCATGCGCTGTTTGGATGGCGGGATCCTCTGCTCGCGGCTGCAGCAGGGCAAGGCAAACTGCCTGGCAGCACATGCGCAGCACCGTTACGTACCTTCTTGTCACCCCCCCCAGAGATGACACCCGGGGTGGCCCGCCCCCGCCCCCTTCCTCCACCACTGGAAAGAAGATGCCCATTGGCCTGATCCTGCAGGCTTTCCTTATATTCTGGTCATTGGGCTAAGGGCCTCTAAGTTCTGCCCCCCTCTCTCAATTTCTGATTTTCAAATGCTGGTGACTAGTGGGTTTTTCCCATGGGTAAAATGTCCAAAGGACATTTCCAGTTTTCCGAATTCCATAAAGCATGGAGGAAAGTGATATCAGCGGGAAATGGATTCTGGAATAAAATTAATTCCACCAACATCACCAGTGAATGGTGTGGATTTTACATTATTCGACCATCAGCTGCTTTCTGGGAGGTGATTGTCATTATCGCTTTGCGATATTAAACAGACACTGAAGACACATTTTTTTCAGAGCTGACTCCCCAAAACAGCCATAAATCTCTGAGCCTGAGAATGTCTGGTGTTGGGTCCAGGCCCACAAACAGAGTCATGCCACCTTTGTCAATAGGCTGAGCAAAGCGTTCAGACACTCCTTCCTTACTGAATGTTTTCCCTGCCGAAGCTGCATATATTCTCTTGACGAGAATGGCAAAAGTGTTTTCTGTCACACAGCAGCTCAAATGTCTCAGGTGTGGTGAGGATTTAAGGGTGCCTGAATCTTCCAGCTCCAGTTTCTCCTTTTTCTGATCTAAACTTCAGTTCCACATTGCTTAGCAATTTTTTTAAAAAAAGTTCCCCTGAAAATTCATCAGGCTTTTAGCGTGCATTCCTCTTCACGGACACATTAGTATGCAAGTTTGCCTAATGCACACACAGCCTTGCAAAGCAATTTCCTCTAATACAGTGCATTCTTGTACGTTATTTTCAGTAATATGGGCATTTAGATGCACAATTTACTCCCAATATCGGCATTTTTATACACATTACTTGGCTGGAGAGCTACAGTGATGCACGCTGAGGCACAAAAAGATAAAAAAAAGTCCTTCTTCACACGGCGGCGCATATTTAAAACTGTGGAACTTGCTCCCCCAGGAGGCAGCAATGGCCGCCAACTTGGATGGCTTTAAAAGGGGATTGGACCGTTTTTGAAAATGAGCAGGTGTCTGCACCCGCTTTTGTCCCTGTTCCATTCCTTGTTTCTGCCACCTGCTGCACCCCACCTGTTGAAAAATGGTAAGATTAATTTCAATTCTCCTCCCCCCCCCTAGTGGTTACCACTGCGCAGGAGCGAGCATGGATACACCAGCTTTAATCAGGAGCGCACAATGCACTCATGTTCTTTAGCTACTTCTAAGGGGGACGGGGAGGGAACCAAATGGAAAGCGGCAGCAAACTGTGCATGCCCAGAAGACCTCCGAACAAATCATGCCCGTCAGCAGCAGATTGCTCAGGCAACGGTGCCATTCCCACCCGATTTGATCACCGGGAAGCGGGATGCTCGCTCAGGGGCAAATTCTAACGGGGAGAAAATTGATTGGCAGATCTGGTTTTCCCTACAGGAGGGACTGAAAGCAAAAGCTCAATTCAAGTTTGGTAGAATGCCAAGAGGCAGGCGAAAGTGCCACCAACTGCCTAGTTCTTTCTTTAAAAAAGAAGGAGAGGGTTACGTAATCATCATCACTTCATCATCACTTTTAATTTGTATACCGCCTTTCTATCATACAATACTCAAAGCGGTTTACAAGCTGAAGAAACAGAATCTCATGAAATACAAAACAACCTTATAACAATCTAATGCAATACAAAAATGTGATAATAAAACATAGCTTTAAAATAAGCAATCAAATAATGTAACGTTCAACAATCATTACAATAGTATAGAATAATATCAGCATATGAAAATTAAACAGAAACCCACTCTTAACATTTACAATAAATAATTTCAAAACAATAATCAATAAAACAACAGGAAGCCACAGTGCATAAAACAATACAATACAAATTGAAAAATAGAGACTGGAGGGTGAGGCAAGGCAGGTGGAAAGAGGCCTTGCCTGATGGAGTCTCTCCCCTCACAGTTCTTCCTCCAGGCACAGCTTCCTTATGAGGAGACCCAGGGCCGAAGGGGGCGAGGCAAGGCAGGTGGAAAGAGGCCTTGCCTGATGGAGTCTCTCCCCTCAGGGAATGTAATGTGAAGTACAGTGGTGCCTCGCTAGACGAATTTAATTCGTTCTGTGAGTCAATTCGTTTTGCGAAAAATTCGTCATGCAAATCCCATAGGAATGCATTTATTTATTTATTTTGCCCATAGGTAAAGGTAAAGGGACCCCTGACCATTAGGTCCAGTCGTGACCGACTCTGGGGTTGCGGTGCTCATCTCGCATTATTGGCCGAGGGAGCCGGCGTATAGCTTCCAGGTCATGTGGCCAGCATGACAAAGCCGCTTCTGGCAAACCAGAGCTGCACATGGAAACGCCGTTTACCTTCCCGCTGTAGCGGTTCCTATTTATCTACTTGCATTTTGGCGTGCTTTCGAACTGCTAGGTTGGCAGGAGCTGGGACCAAGCAACGGGAGCTCACCCCGTCACAGGGATTCGAACCGCCGAGCTTCTGATCAGCAAGCCCTCTAGGCTCAGTGGTTTAGCCCACAGCGCCACCTGGGTCCCTATTTTGCCCATAGGAACGCATTAATTGAATTTCAATGCATTCCCATGGGAAACCGCAATTCGCTAGACAAATTTTTCACAAAATGAATTCGTCTTGCAAGGCAACCTCCGATCGCAAAACCCATTCGGCTAGCGGAAAATTAGTCTAGCAGGGCATTTGTCTAGCAAGGCACACTGTACTACTGTACATTGTCCAAGAGTTTCCATTGATATTATTCATCCTGGAGTCTCCTGTCCTCCAAATGTTTTGACATTTCCTGCAAAATTGCATCCCACCAAACATCAGCTCAAAATGAGTAGCTCCTCTTTACTTGGAACAAGGAAGGGGTTTGTGGGGGGGGGCATTGCAGAGGAAGGCAGAAACAACAGGAGGGAAGAGGATGCAAGGAGGATAGAAATCAGAGCATATTTCCACATAAAAATAAAAATCCACCCCCACCCCCCGTACATAAAGCTCTGGAGAAGAGAGAATTCTTCAGCAAAATCCATTGGAGAAGGGCTGTAGCTAGTTAGAGCATCTCAGGTTGAGCCCCCAATGGCATCTCAAGGTAGAGCTGGGATTGTCCCTCAGCTCCAACTCTGCAGTGCAGACCAGCCTTTCTTAACCTTCGATCTCTGTATGTCATTGGACTACAACTCCCATCATCCCTGACCACTGGTCCTGCTCGCTAGGCATGATGGGAGTTTCCCATCGACCACTATGAAAATGGGATGTTGAACGACGGGCCACTGGCTTGATCCATACTTGAATCTCAATAATTACACTTCTAAGGAAGCTTACAACAACCACAAATATTGCAGCCGCAACTTCATCAAATCCCAGTCATTAGTTATCATATACCATGTACAGTAAGACTTTGTGTCGTATAAACGTGATAAACGTACGAATCATTGCATGTAAATACAGTCGTACCATGGAAGTTGAACAGAATCCATTCTGGAAGTCCGTTCAACTTCTGAAATGTTCGGAAACCAAGGTGCGGCTTCCAATTGGCTGCAGGAAGCTCCTGCAGCCAATTGGAAGCCGCGTTGGACGTTTGGGTTCCTAAGAACATTCATAAACTGGAACACTCACTTCAAAAGTCAAAATGTTCAACTTGCAAGGCGTTCGGGAACCAAGGTACGACTGTAAATCTGTATGGGAGCACCTATGCGCAGTATGGAAACATGGTGGGTGGAAATGGGTCGGTAGCACTAATCACTGAACCCCCACCCCCCCAAAAGTGAGCAGGCTTGGTGAGAAGTCTCCTACTGACCGACAACAGCAATGAGAACAGGGGATGGTGAAATACCTGTTTTGTTGGAAAGCCGGAAGGACACCATTTTGTCGGAGATGTTGCAGACGTTCCTGACCGAAGCAATGCAGCTGTAATTGGCATAATCCTGCGGCCGGAGGTTCTTGAGCTTCAGGATCTTGGTTTCACCCTGTTGGCGGCAGGAGAAGCAATCGTCAGTGTGCAGGGAGGGAGGGAGGGAGGGAGGGAGGGAGGGAGGGAGGGATCATTACTCCCGTTTGCAAAGAGATATCCAGGATAAGGAAGTTCATCGTTGTGAAAAAGTCTAGGTAAGGGCAATCCAAATGCTCAAGGGGGTGAAACGACTCCCCTAGGAGGAAAGCTTGCAGCGTTTGGGACTCTCTGGCTTGCAGAAAAGGTGGGGAAGAGCCAACATGATAGGAGGGTATTAAATGATGCCTGGCATGGAGGAAGTGGATAGAGGAACATTTTGATGAGAGTCTTCTGGATCAGGCCAATGGCCCATCTAGTCCAGCATCGTGCTCTCACAGTGGCCAACCACATGTCCCCATGAGAAACCAGCAAACAGGATTCGAGCTCAAAACTACCCTTCTGTGGTTTACAGCAACTTGGATTCAGAAGCTCCACAAATTTGTCTAATCCTCTTTGAAAGAAATCCAAGTTGCTGGCCAACTTCTCCGCCCTGAACCTTCCAACTTTCAGTTTCATTGGATGCCTATGAGTTCCAGTCTTATTTGGGGGGTGGGGGTGGACAGATGAAAAGGAAGCACTTCTTCATGCAGCAAATTAAGAACTATGGAACTCCCTCCCACAGGAGGCAGAGATGGCCATCAACCTCTTATGGCTTTCAAAGAGGATTAGACAAATTTGTGGAGGAGAGCGCTATGGGTGGCTCCTAGGCAGGATGACTGTGTCCTGCCACCGATTGGGGGCAGAAATGCTTTGGAGTCCTGGTTGCTGGAGGTACAGCATGGGCGTAGGCAGGGGGGCAGGAGGAGGCAATTGCCCCCCCCCTTAGAAGCAAAAGGCTGAGGGGCGCAGGCGCGGCAGCCCCAGGCTCCCGCTCCCAGCGCGAAGCTCCAGAGGCGCGCAGGGAGCGTAAGCGGAGGAGCGCTAAGCAGGAGTGGGAAGCATAACCGGAGGAGGCAGCCACAGGCTCGCGTTCCCCGCACACCTCTGGGGCTTTGCACCAGGAGCGGGAGCCTGGGGCCGCCTCCTCGGAAGACCGGGGAGGCGCGAAGGAGGCAGCCACAGGCTCGCGTTCCCCGCGCACCTCTGGGGCTTCGTGCTGGGAGCGGGAGCCTGGGGCCGCCTCCTCGTAGCCCCACCCAGATTCCCACTGTGGCCCCTCCCACCCCTTGTCCCCGCCTAATTTTTATCCTGGGTACGCCCCTGAGGTACAGAGAGTGCTTTTGTTGCCCTCAGGTACCACAGTTCAAGAAGGATACTGACAAGCTGGAACGTGTCCAGAGGAGGGCAACCAAAATGGTCAAAGGCCTGGAAACGATGCCTTATGAGGAACGGCTTAGGGAGCTGGGTATGTTTAGCCTGGAGAAGAGAAGGTTAAGGGGTGATATGATAGCCATGTTCAAATATATGAAAGGATGTCATATGGAGGAGGGAGAAAGATTGTTTTCTGCTGCTCCAGAGAAGCGGACACGGAGCAATGGATTCAAACTACAAGAAAGAAGATTCCACCTAAACATTAGGAAGAACTTCCTGACAGTAAGAGCTGTTCGACAGTGGAATTTGCTGCCAAGGAGTGTGGTGGAGTCTCCTTTTTTGGAGGTCTTTAAGCAGAGGCTTGACGGGCATATGTCAATAATGCTTTGATGGCGTTTCCTGCTCGGCAGGGGGTTGGACTGGATGGCCCTTGTGGTCTCTTCCAACTCTATGATTCTATGATTCTAGGTCCTGCTCATTGGCTTCCCAAAAGATGGACCACTGGCCTGATCCAGCTGAGGGTCTTCTTATGTTCTTTGTAGGAGGAATATGTGTTGTGGAATAAACACCACCTCAATTAAGTGTAAACATGACATCCCCCCTCCCTTGTACCCCACCCATGATAATTTTACTGATTTCCCCCCTCTCTCCTTTGATAATTTTCAAATACAATTTCTTTCCTCATTAACTGATGGAGAACAGTTTTGCAGGGAATCACCAGAGTTGTTATTTCGTACGGCAGTGGTATGAGCTGGCCAATGTTTGGCTTGGAACGTAACTACTGGATTTTGTAATTCTTGGAATACAATAGCAAAAAAAGGAGAAAGAAACAAGTTGAAAGTCTCTTTGGAATTGCTGAGATAAAATATGCCCAGAAATGTGCATATTTTTTTGGGAGAAAACCTGTTCCAAAATCCGTATGAAGTTGTAAAGTTTCATGCGGATTTTCAGGCACTAATTCGGTAACAAGATGGAGCAGAGTTATGAATGGATATGTGCAAGGATGCCACAGGAGGGATGAAAGGAGACCACATTGCCCATCTCTACTAATAAAGCATTTCACCCGTTAAGCTTATGAAGATATCGAGCAGAGGGGGCAAAGCACACCCCATCCCCAAAAAACAGGTTCTACCTCCCAGAGTGGGATCCATGCCATGAAAATTTCAAACATTTGTCAAAAGAATTTTTCTCAGCCAATTTGTGTAATTAGACTTATTATGCCTAATGACTTAATTAGCGTAAACACAGCAAATGTAATCTCATAATTGGGCTGTGCAATTACAATATGTAATGATGATGAAAATTGCTTTTTTGGGGGGTGGGGGCGAGGTCCCCCCTCCTGCCTGCAAACATGATGTCTGGCCATGCCTCCTCGTAAGGAGGAGTTACGTTCAGTTCAGACCAAATTCATTCGTTTAAGGCATAGGCCGCTTCTAAGTGTATCTCTGATTCAAATTGCATATAGCGAATGATACCAATGTTTTGCAACTGCTAGCGGAGTACGGCTTTCGAAACAATTTCACTTAGATTGAAAACCCTGAACTTATTCTCCAAAAATTTAATCATTACAGACAACCAGTGGTATGAGGAATAAAGATCCACGTGGAGTTTGTCAAAAGTCAATTTCTTTTGTTCTCTTTTCTTTTCTTTTCTCTTTTATTTCTCCTTTTTTGGTGTTGTTTTTTTTGTCATCGTGGTCCCCCTTTTTGGGAGAATATGTTTTGTATTTTTGGTTACAAATTAGGTTATTATGTTTAAAAGGTAAAGGGACCCCTGACCATTAGGTCCAGTCGTGACCGACTCTGGGGTTGCGCGCTCATCTCGCAGTATTGGCCGAGGGAGCCGGCGTATAGCTTCCAGGTCATGTGGCCAGCATGACAAAGCCGCTTCTGGCAAACCAGAGTAGCACATGGAAACGCCGTTTACCTTCCCGCTGTAGCGGTTCCTATTTATCTACTTGCATTTTGACGTGCTTTCGAACTGCTAGGTTTACATCCTTGTAATTTTGTTTTTGCATTTTCTTCTGTTTTGCATTTTTTGGTTTGTTTTATTCAATGCTTGTTTGTGTGATGTATAAGTATGAATAATAATAACAAAAATTTAAAAAGAAAAAAGAAAGAAAATCCTGAATTTATCTGTGTGAGAGCCAGTGGGGTGTAGTGTTTAGAGTGTCGTACTAAGAGCTGGGAGACACGGTTTCAAATCTCTATCCCTCCCTGAAGCTCATTCGGCCAATCCCTGCCCCTCAGCCTAACCTACCTCACAGGGTTGTTGTGGGAATTAACTGAGGAGGGGGAGAACTTAGTTGATCTCTAAGGTGCTACTGGACTACACACACACACACACACACACACACACACACACTGCATCAGACCAACACGGCTACCTACCTGAATCTAGAACAATAATACATAAGTATCAGGTCCTGTATGGCTTACAGGAGTGATAGCAGTCCAGTTTATTCCAAAAGGATCTGGGACCTTTGCAAAGGGTGAACCTATAGATCAACTCTCTCTAGTCCAATATTGCCTACACTGGCTTGCAGCAGCCCTGGAAAGTCGGCATCCAAGCAGCCTTTTCCACAATCCTCTTTAAAAAGAACAACAACTGAAGCTTTGCATGTTGTACATGGAAATCATGCAAAACCCCCCCCCCAAAAAAAGCTTCAGACCACCACCACCCCAACATCAGGGTAGATTTGTGGGGAACACTGGCGATTCTTAAACTTTTAATTACATTTTGTCCTTTTTATAAACATCTTTCCAATCTCGCCCTCACCCAGGGAGAGATACACTAATTCAAGCCGACCTCTGATAAATATAGAAAAGGTTAGCGATAAGCCTTCAGTTATCAAGGCGGCAACTTGATTTGTTCATTAAATTCAAAGCAGAGAGCGAATTCCCAGGCAGGAGCCTAAAAAGCTCAGCGCTATTCCAAAATGGAATCTAATTTAATGTGACATATCATATAACCCGGTAAGAACTTATCTAATAAAGGAGATAATAATAAACATTTCCGTATCGCAGCATTATTAGGTGAGGAATCCCAGCTCGCAAGGAGCCCTTCACTTTTAATTAAATGCTCAAAAGAGCAGCCCGTCAGCCTGTTTGTGTCCGTTCCCCCAATAATAATTAATAAATTAATAAATTGAAAATTACCCACGCGGCATGAAGATGAAATCCAGCGCCTGAGATCGCTTTTGACAGGGCAATCTCCCCACCGGATTACGGGACCTTGTCAATTTCTTTGGGGGGGGGGGTAGGAAACGGTTCTTATCAATTCACCTCGACATTTGGGCAGCTAATGCTTTAACATTACGGATGCCTTCGTTGCATTTATATCCCAACCTTTTCCTCCAAGAAGGCAAACGCAGTTCTTCCAGTCTCATTTAATTACACAACAACCCTGCAAAGTGGGTTAGGCTGAGAAAGGCAGTGAATGATCCTTAAGGGAAGGTTTTTTAAATGTTTAATGCTGTATTGTGTTTTTAATATTCAGTTGGAAACCCAGCCACATGGAATCATAGAATCGTAGAGTTGGAAGAGACCACAAGGGCCATCCAGTCCAACCCCCTGCCAAGCAGGAAACACCACCAAAGCATTCCTGACATATGCCTGTCAAGCCTCTGCTTAAAGACCTCCAAAGAAGGAGACTCCACCACACTCCTTGGCAGCAAATTCCACTGCCGAACAGCTCTTACTGTCAGGAAGTTCTTCCTAATGTTTAGGTGAAATCTTCTTTCTTGTAGTTTGAATCCATTGCTCCGTGTCCGCTTCTCTGGAGCAGCAGAAAACCACCTTTCTCCCTCCTCTATATGACATCCTTTTATATATTTGAACATGGCTATCATATCACCCCTTAACCTTCTCTTCTCCAGGCTAAACATACCCAGCTCCCTAAGCCGTTCCTCATAAGGCATCATTTCCAGGCCTTTGACCATTTTGGTTGCCCTCTTCTGGACACGTTCCAGCTTGTCAGTATCCTTCTTGAACTGTGGTGCCCAGAACCACATGGGTGGGATATAAATAAATTATTATTATTATTATTATTATTATTATTATTATTATTATTATTATTATTATTATGTCCCACCCAATGACAGCTTCATAGCCGAGTGGGATTTGAACCCTGGTCCCTCCCAGTTCCTAGTTCGACACTCTAACCACTGTAACACACCATCATTGCAAGAAGGAAACAACTCTGGTAAATTAAGGTGCGGAAAGGAAGGAGTGGACTTTTGTGCAAAAATACCTTGCGCTCAACTCGCTTCTCGTACAGAAAACCTATGCTCAGATTTTGATTTCTATTCTCCCTCCCACCCCATTTCTTAAATATACATAGCACCCCTTCTCTCGGGACGGTTCGCAGCATAAAAATGCAGAATGAAAACACACAAAATCCATGCCAAAAACAAGAACAACAAGACTAAAACAAACCCATAACCCCGCCTCCCACAAGTAAGCTTATTTTAAATTAACGTATTTTAAATAAACATATTTAAAAGGACACAGAATGTTGACGAGGAAGGTTTTTCAATGGCACCTAAAGATGTCTAACGAAGTCGCCAGTCGAACCTCTCTGTGGAGAGCATTCCATGGGGTGCCTTCTTCAGACATGGCACCCGGGGCGCCCCCCCGCCCGCCCCCGTTGCGACGCCACTGCCTCAGAGGACGATCTCAAGGTCTGGGTAGGTTCATAAGGGGAGAGGCGGTCCTTGAGGTATTTGTCGTCCTCAATGGCACATTTTCCCACCACACTCAAAAATCTGCCCGTCTTTTGCACCATGCTCTGGTTGGTAGATCTTGGGGTTTTACTACTAAAATTTAAAATAAAGAATATCTGACTAGCCTTGACGTCTCTGCATTCTGGGTGTAAAGTATCTCGTGTGCTTGTTCTGTTGAAAATTATTGGTGCTACTGTTGCTCTTAAGTTTTATTTTGTACAGATACAGTGGTACCTTGGGTTACGAACTTAATTCGTTCCGGAGGTCTGTTCTTAACCCGAAACTGTTCTTAACCTGAGGTGCACTTACACCAATGGGGCCTCCCGCTGTTGCCACGCTGCTGCCGCACAATTTCCATTCTCATCCTGGGGTACTACTTCCGGGTTTAGCAGAGTTTGTAACTCAAAGTACTTGTAACTCGAAGCGTTTGTAGCCCGAGGTACCACTGTATTTTAAAGTGCATTTTTGAGAGCCGCTGCAGTCTAGTGGTCAGAATTTTTGGCCAGGACCTGGGAGTGCAGGGTTCAAATCTCCGCTTGGCCATGAAGCTCACTGGGTGTGGCCTCTCAGGGATTAAATAAGGGGGGAAAGAACCATGTATGTCATCTTGAACTCCTTGGAGAAAAAGGAGATATAAATGGAATGAACAAAAAATTGTCCACAGCAGTAGACTATCCACAATTCAGTTCCAGCAAGGAGCCTCTCCTGAGCAGGCGCCCTATCCTGCAAAGCATTGCGGGGGATCCCATCCCGGGAATAATAATAATAATAATAATAATAATAATAATAATAATAATAATATATTTATACCCCGCCCATCTGGCCGGGTTCCCCCAGCCATTCTGGGCATCTTCCAACAAAATATTAAAATACAGAAATCCATCAAACATTAAAAGCTTCCCTAAACAGGGCTGCCTTAAGATGCCTTCTAAAGGTCTGGTAATTGTTGTTCTCTTTGACCTCTGGTGGGAGGGCATTCCACACGGTGGGTGCCACTACCGAGAAGGCCCTCTGCCTGGTTCCCTGCAACTTAGCTTCTCGCAATGAGGGAACCGCCAGAAGGCCCTCAGCGCTGGACCTCAGTGTCCAGGCAGAACGATGGGGGAGGAGACGCTCCTTCAGGTATACTGGATCAAGGCCATTTAGGGCTTTAAAGGTCAACACCAACACTTTGAACTGTGCTCGGAAACGTACTGGGAGCCAATGTAGGTCTTTCAGGACCGGTGTTATGTGGTCTCGGTGGCCACTCCCAGTCACCAGTCTAGCTGCTGCATTCTGGGTTAGTTGTAGTTTCCGGGTCACCTTCAAAGGTAGCCCCACGTAGAGCACATTGCAGTAGTCCAAGCGAGAGATAACCAGAGCATGCACCACTCTGGCGAGACAGTCTGCGGGCAGGAAGGCTCTCAGCCTGCGTACCAGATGGAGCTGGTAGACGCTGCCCTGGACACAGAATTGACCTGCGCCTCCATGGACAGCTGTGAGTCCAAAATGACTCCCAGGCTGCGCACCTGGTCCTTCAGGGGCACAGTTACCCCATTCAGGACCAGGGAGTCCTCCACACCTGCCCGCCTCCTGTCCCCCACAAACAGTACTTCTGTCTTGTCAGGATTCAACCTTAATTGAATCTGCAACTTCCTAAAATGTTCCTAAGGAAGGGAGTCCAATCCCACGGTGTTGAACCTGGCCCAATCCCTCCGCCTCCTTGAGGTCCCAGCACTGCCTCTTCCTCAGCAAGGCTTTGCCAGCGATTCTGAGCAATATAAAGCTGTCAAGTGCAATAAAGGATGAAAGCGATGGGCCTTTCCGAGCCATTAGTTGGAAATTATCTATGAAAGTTGAAAGTTGTTCTGCGCCGGGTTTGCTGATTGTACACTCAGCATCTCATTTGTTGCCTCTCGTTTCTCGCTCCTCGATCGCCAGGAGCCGTGGCTCCGCCAAGGGGGGATGGGATCTGGAGCTGAGCACGATGCTCGCATTCGGAAGGCAGCTCCTGCGCTGTAGGATCTGGCCCGAGAGAGACTCATGGAAGCATAGAATTGTAAGGGGTCCCCCCAGGGCCATCTAGTCCAATCGGCTCCAATGCAGGAATCCCAGGTGCAGATGTTGCATCTGCAGCTGTCGCCAGATGATAGAAAGATAGAATCAAAGAATTGTAGAGTTGGAAGGGGCCCCCAAGGGCCATCTAGTCCAACCCTGTCCACTGCAGGAATCACAGCTCAAGAATCCCTGGCAGACATCCAAACTCCATTGAAAAACCTCCAGCAGAAGGAAGTCCACTGAGTAGGAAGTAGGATGTCTGTGTAAATTAAAGACTCTTCTGGTAACGAGCCAAGAACAAAGGTCAGCCTGGGCCTGGCTCCTAGGGAGACGGTTTGAAAATGTAGTGAGAACCATGTCCTGTTCACATAAAGAGCAGAATAATAAAATCCTAGGGTTGGGACCAAGGGCACAACCTCCAGATAAATGATCCTTGACAGATGGCCATCTGTCCTCTGCTTCAAAACCTCCAAGGAAGGAGAGTCCCGGGGGAGTCCGTTCCACTGCCAAACAGCTCTTCCTTGTGTTGAGTTGGAACCTCCTTCCTTGTCATTCCAATCCGTTGTTTAGGGTCCTCCCCTTTGGAGCAGCAGAAAACAAGCTTGCTCCCTCTTCCACGGGACAGTCCTTCAGATACCGTGGAACCTCGGTTTACGAACACCTCGGTTTACGAATTTTCGGTTTACGAACGATTGTAACCCGGAAGTAAGTAAACCAAGGTTTCGGAGGCCTACGGAGGCCTCCGCGAAGGCATCGGGCGCTCCGGTGCCTTCGCGGAGGCCGGTCCTTCGCTCCGATACCTCCCAGAGGTCGGGCCTTTGCTCCGGGCCTCCGCAAAGGTATTGTGATTGTGGAAGAGGACCCTGAACCCCCATCCAAACAAGGACTATCATCAGCCCAGGTAAGAAATAAATGTTTATTTTTTCCCCACCTAAAATACTGTCTGATTTATTTTATAGCACAGTACATTGATTATTGCCTTCATTTTATGGATCAATGGCCTCATTAGACAGTAAAATTCGTGTTAAATTGCTGTTTTAGGGGGTGTTTTTCATCGTCTGGAACGGATTAATCCACTTTCCATTACTTTCAATGGGAAAGTTCGCTTCAGGTTAAGTACGCTTCAGTTTAAGTACAGACTTCCGGAACCAATTGTGGTTGTAAACCAAGGTACCACTGTAGTTGAAGACGGCTGGTGTCCTCTCCTCTTCTCCAGGATAAACGTATACAACTCCCTCATCCATTCCTTCTCAGGCTTGCTTTCCAGACTCCTAATCATATGGACCTTGGCTGGTTTCCTGAGCTCTGTTTCAGATCATGTTCTGGAGCTAAACTGATTCTCTGCATTGAACCTGGCTTGCTGAGACCAGGCTGCACCTCGAACCCCAGTCTTTTGCGTACATTTTTGGGTGAAAGGTTTTTACAACCTTGGACCGAGACCCTTGCCCCCGAGGTCACCCCATGAAGCATGACAGGGTATTACCGTGGGAAAGAGAAGATGTGACCCCCCCACTCACTTTTTGTCAGAATTGCGCGGCCCCCAAGCACTTTCACAGTATAGGATGCACCACTCAGACCCCCAAAGGTTGTCCACCCTGGCCCTAGAGGACACACCCTGGCAGATCGTACCTGGCCAGATGTTCTCTAGGACAGGGGTTGGCAAGGTTTACCTCGCCTGGGCCGGTTCATTCTAGCGGAGATCCCTCTGTGGGCCAGAACGCGCATGGCCACAATACCCGGCGTCTGCGTCTGCACAGACACGATTTCCGGCATCTGAGCATGCACAGGCCCGATTTCTGGCACCATCGAAGCGAGTCCCCATGCCGCGCTGTTTCAGTTTAGCGCAGCACGTGGGGACTCGCCAAGCGGGCGGTTCGGTTCGGGGGTGGCTCGTGGGCCGGTTAAATGACCCCCGTGGGCCGCTTGTGGCCCATGGGCCTTAGGTTGCCGACCCCTGCTGTAGGATCAGCCTTTACAAGATTAAAACATGGCATTCAGTGGAACCCAGAAACATACCGGCCACCAGTGCAGCTATTTTGTCACCGGTCTGCCTTGCTTTCGCCTCAACCCACATGCCCATTTGAAAGGCGTTTCTGCAAAAATTGAAATGACACTGATAAGAGTAGTAAGTAAGAAAAAAATATGACTGTACCTTGATTCCTACCTGGGTAAAGAAGGGCTCGTAAATTTCAACCCCTTTGTCGGATCCTTGGAGCAACACCTCCTGCCCTCGCCGCCAGCTGTACCGGACGGGTGGGTTGGAATTGGCCACGCACCTGAGGAACACTGTCCGCTCATAGTAAAACTGTTCCTTGGCTTCCCCTATGCTCTGGTGGACGGTCACAATGGGGTCGTCCAGATCTGGAAAGGGAAGGAGGAGGAAGCAGGAGGTTAACAGAGGCATAGGGCTCCCTTGTTTCAATAATAATAATAATAATAATAATAATAATAATAATAATAATGATGATGATTTATTTATACCCCGCCCATCTGGCTGGGTTTCCCCAGCCACTCTGGGCGGCTTCCAACAAGAGATTAAAAATACATTAAGACATCAGTCTTCCACAAAAGCTGCTGCTTGCCTTCTATCACTGTGCCATACAGAGCGTGCTCATGTACGGTTTATGTGTGTGGTACGGAAGCTGTACTTCCCAGGACAGAGCAGGGCTGTGTAGAATTATTAAAACAGCAGAGAGCATTATTGGCTGCTCACTTACCACCTTAGAACAAATTTAAACCACCAGGTGCCATAGAAAAGCACTAGATATATCAAGAGATCCAACACACCCTGGTCACCATTTCTTTCAGCTCCTGCCATCGGGACGGAGATATAGAACAATGCAGGCAAGAACGAGCCGTCTCAGGAACAGTTTCTTCTCTAGAGCAATTTGGCCTTAAATGGAAAGCCTGGACTTTGAAGTCATCTTATTTTACTTGTTATTTTGTATTATATTTACTGTTTTTAATTAGGTTTTTGTAATTTTGGATTATGCGGAATGCTTTATCTGAGTGGATGTAGCAACCGAGTAATTTCGTTGTTCCCGCAAGGGGACAATGACAATAAAGATATCTTATCTTATCTTATCTTATCTTATCTTATCTTATCTTATCTATCTTATCTTAAAAGCTTCCCTAAAAAAGGGCTGCCTTGAGATGCCTTCTGAAGGTCTGGTAATTGTTGTTCTCTTTGACCTCTGGTGGGAGGGCATTCCACAGGATGGGTGCCACTACCGAGAAGGCCCTCTGCCTGGTTCCCTGTAACTTGGCTTCTCGCAGTGAGGGAACCGCCAGAAGGCCCTCGGAGCTGGACCTCAGTGTCTGGGCAGAACGATGGGGGTGGAGACGCTCCTTCAGGTATACAGGACCGAGGCCGTTTCGGGCTTTAAAGGTCAGCACCAACACTTTGAACTGTGCTCGGAAACATCATGGGAGCCAATGAAGGTCTTTCAAGACCGGTGTTATGTGGTCTTGGCGGCCACTCCGAGTCACCAGTCTAGCTGCCGCATTCTGGATTAGTTGTAGTTTCTGGGTCACCTTCAAAGGTAGCCCCACATAGAGCACATTGCATTAGTCCAAGCGGGAGATAACTAAAACATGCACCACTCTGGCGAGAGAGTCTGCGGGCAGGTAGGGTCTCAGCCTGCGTACCAGATGGAGCTGATAGACAGCTGCCCTGGACACAGAATTGACCTGCGCCTCCATGGACAGCTGTGAGTCCAAGATGACTTCTAAACAGGGTTATAGCATGTGTCCTCCATAGATGATTCGGGTTGCATCTTAAGTTGAATCTACCGCATTGAGCCTTTCCAAACAATGGGGGAAACACAACACAACCATCTTTCGAATTTTGCACTTTTGCAATGCACTTCTTGAACCAAGCAATGCTACCGAAATGCATTCATTAGAGGAAATAAAAATGAATATGATTGTGAAAGCAACATAGGAGAATGCGTTATATAAGGGATAATTGCTTGCAAAAAGATATGTACAAAACTGCATACAAATCCATGTGCATATTAGGAGAAATTTACTCCCAAATGCTGATAAATTTCCGTGATGATTCCTGCAGAAGTCTGGAGAATTGAATTTAAGATTTGGGGGAGGGGGTGAGAAATCAAGAAATCTGAACCTGGTAGAACCTTATTTTTCGTTTATTTATTAACTTTGTTTGCCACGCTTCACCTGAAGTTCTGAGGGCAGTTCACAACAGAAAAATGCAAAAGGAGAATACAAAATACATAACAAATTGTAGTTTGAAGAAGCTCCTGAGAATTCCATTGGAGAAACACTTGCAGGGTTTCAGCTCCAGGGCTTCCTTGGGCGAGGAAATGTCTGTTCAGCAAACTCAAAGCTGTGTCTCTCTGCCTGGTCACCAAGGTGCAAGACTTACTCCTAAGTAATCATATACAGGATCAAGCTGCAAACCTGAGCACAGTGATGCCCAGGGCGATGAGCTTCATAGCCTTTCCGTGCCTTTGGATTCTGTAGCTTTTGCCGGGAGGGTAATCTAAAGCCTGCTTCCAGCAAATGTCCCTACAGAGGGTTATAACTCTCTCCCGGCTGTAGCAATTAAGATCCAATTCGGGGACCGAAAATATAGTTCAGCGGCCTCATTAATTTCCAGGCTACCTTTTGGAGTCGAGTTTCCCTTGGCCTCTCTGCAGACAGGCCAGCCTTCTTATTGCAATGCCACTTTTAATATCCATCCAAGGATATTGTATCACCGTCAAAAGAGGACTTGGCGAAATATTATTATGCCCCCCCCCTGTGTTTAATTAGGCATAGGAGGCAGGGTTGGACCCAGGGCTGGATTTAGGTTTGATGAGACCCTAAGTTACCAAAGGTAATGGGGCCATAGCTGCCAAGTACCCCGTTTTCCCCAGGAAACCCCCGTTTTTTCTTACCTTTCCCCGGCGGTCCCCCGTATCACTTCGTCTCCCGTTATTCTCCCTTATATTCTCCTGCCAGCGGCCATTTTTTCTGATTTGCCCATCTATGGGCACCGAAAATGGCCGGCTCCGGCTTCGAAGGTCGCATCTATGCATGTCCGGAAGTGCCTACACGCAACTTCCGGTGTCGGCGGTGGCCATTTTCGGTGCCCATAGATGGGCAGAGCAACACCAGAAGTTGCATCTACGCACTTCCGGACAT
The DNA here is from genome assembly GCF_963506605.1 of Zootoca vivipara. NCBI lineage: Eukaryota > Metazoa > Chordata > Lepidosauria > Squamata > Lacertidae > Zootoca > Zootoca vivipara. The sequence continues at coordinate 2,034,855 of NC_083276.1, forward strand.
GCGTAGACATGACTTTCAAAGCCGGCGCCGGCCAATTTCGGTGCCCATAGATGGGCAAAGCGACACCGGCTGCCAGTCCCGGATTCTGCAGTCCGGGACTTGGCAGGTATGAATGGGGCCCTTTATATGTCCAGCTGTCCCTTGTCAACAACAAATGGTCACTGTTTTTTGTATGCTATATGGTAATTTATGGACCTCATATGTATCTAAAGCCATCTGCACTTAACAAAATATGTATTTTATCAAAGTTCTTGTTGAATTACATCCAGTTCCCCCCCCCTTTAACTTTTTGGGGGCCTCCCAAGAGAGTGGGGCCCTAAGCTATAGCTTGTTTAGCTTCTACTGTAGGTAAATCCAGCACTGGTTGGAAAACTGTTGGGAATAGGGGATCTTATTTTTAAAAATGGCTGCCTCTTGTGTGTGCTTGACACACTAGGGACATAAGGATATGAGAAGAGCCTGCTGGATCAGGCCAGTTACCTCTCTAGTTCAGGCCAGTTACCTCTCTAGTTCAGGATCTTGTTCTCACAGCAACCAACCAGGTGCCCATGGGAAACCCACAAGCAGAATTCAAGCGCAAGACCAACGCTCTCCTCCTGCGGTTTCCAACAACTGGGATTCAGAAGCATGGCAATGGAGGCACAGTCCAGCCGTTGTGGCTGGTAGCCACCGATAGTCATCTCCTCCATGAATTTATCCAGTCCTCTTATAAAGTCATCTACATCGGTGGCCGTCACTTCTTCCTGTGGCAGGGAGTTCCGCGGTTTAACTCTGAAAAAGAACTTTTATTTTAGCGATCCTGGACCTTCCATAATTCGGCTTCCTTGGATGCCCATGAGTTTTAGCATTACAAGAGGGGAAGGAAAACTTTTCTCTCCGCACTTTCATAGAAGGGTAGAGTTGGGGGGGACCCCAAGAGCCATCTAGTCCAGCCCCCTTGCAATGCAGGAATATCAGCATCCATGACAGACGGCCATCCATCCTCTGCTTAAAAACCTCCAAGGAAGGTTTTTAAACTTTATCCCAGTTTAAAACTGGGGCAATTCTCTCTCGTTTCAAAGTGGGGAACCCTTCTTCCACGGTAACTAGTTTTGAATCAGGAGCATCCTTGCAGTGAGTGATCATTACCGGAGGCTGAAGGACAATAAGTGATTGGCAGGTGTTTGGGGTGTGTGTTTTTGCTTTTAATGAGCCTTTGCCTCGCCTCATATAACCAATGGCAGGCCAGCCCCGGGGGACTTTAAATCAGGAAGGCCTGCTACAATGGGTATCTTTGCAATGCTCATTTAATTAAAGTGTGGTTAATTTTTTAACAGAGCTACATCCATTATTAGTCACGCATGTTAGCAGTAAGATTTTTCTTTCTGGAAACACATCCCTGAAACCTACTTTCCCCCCTCCCACAAAGGCTGGTTGGCACTGCAATTAGCTCAATAAAACATATTAATTAGTTCCTTTTTTCCAAATGGAGACAAAATGCAAATGAGCTCTCCAGCCCATTAATTTGTAACTTAAAAAAAAACAAAAACTACTGTGAGCTTGTTCTGGTGCAGTTTGCTTCTGCTGGACTTCAAGCAAGCTGAAGCTCTAGTCCAATATATAGGCTCCATGTGTAGCTTTGTGCAATTGGTTATCTGAAATATCAAAAAAAAAAAACCCATTTCTAAATCAGAGATGATAAAAAAGATAATAATGGATTCTCATTAAAAACAGTCAGTAGCTTGTAATTCTCATTTGTTTACAGGTGATGTGTTGATTTTTTTAAAAAAAAATCAGTTCTACTTTCCTCATGGTAGCTCAGCAGAGCTATATCATAGAATTGCAGAGTTGAAATGTGCAAAGTCCTACTTCAGATCTCCTGGAACAGGTGCTCTTTGCAGGAGCAGAATGGAAAGAGACCAGCATTGAAGGGTGAATCTTTCAAATTCAGATTCTTTTGGTTCCTCCTTTTTCTGGTTGTAAGTTCAGTTCTTCATATTTCCAGGTAAATTAGCATTTTTTGAATCCCCTTAAAAATGCATCAGCATTAGAGTGTGAATTTGTCCCAAAATGCACATTTTTTGCTTAGCATTGCGCAAATTTAAGGCATTTTTGTACATTTGCTTCACTGACACCTGCATTTGACAGTACTGCATTGACAGTAAGAGCTGTTCAGCAGTGGAATTTGCTACCAAGGAGTGTGGTGGAGTCTCCTTCTTTGGAGGTCTTTAAGCAGAGGCTTGACAGCCATCTGTCAGGAATGCTTTGATGGTGTTTCCTGTTTGGCAGGGGGTTGGACTGGATGGCCCTTGTGGTCTCTTCCAACTCTATGATTTATTTTATTTTTTGCAGGCAATTCACTGCACAGTTTGGAGAAGTGAACATTGCAAAGGATGCACAAGCAGTTGCAAGAGGGCTGATTGCTGGATAAATGCTAAACCACCTATTCCCCTTCAGAGACTGGGCTCGGTTTGCAATCAGCAGTTCCTGCTACCTCCCTCGCTGCAGCAAGGTAGCACAAATCTCAGGAGTTGTTCTCCCCATGATGAGGGAACATGTAAGATAATAATATGGGCATTTCAGGAAAATGCTTCTCTGTGCTTGGAGGGTGAACAAGGGAGAGGGAGAGGGAGAGGGAGAGGGAGAGGGAGAGGGAGAGGGAGAGGGAGAGGGAGAGGGAGAGGGGGGAGAGAGAGAGAGAGAGAGAGAGAGAGAGAGAGAGAGAGAGAGAGAGAGACTCATTTTAATCTCTGTATTACAACCCTTTCTTTATTTGTTATGGTGGTAATTGGTTCTCTAAGGAGCAGGAGGCAAGGAGCCAGAGATGTTGCGGATCATTTTGAATCAAGATGCCAGCGGCTGCTCTCTTCCCCTGCCTCTGCTCTGCCTCCAACATCATCCAGGACCCGCAGTCTGAAGACCTGGGGTGGAAGAGAGTTCCTTTGTCCTCCCAGATCTAGACTCTGCACTGTGCTTAAGAACTTTCCTTATCTGTTTACAGTGGCATAGCGTAGGGCAGGGGTCCACAAGGGTCCACATTGATGCCGAAATCCAGCATCGCCTGAGCTCTGCGAGTGCGGCTTTCTCCCGATTGAAGTGCAGAGTGTTTGAGGACTGGGACATTCACAGGGAAGCCAAAGTGCTTGTTTACAAAACTATTGTACTACCAACCTTACTGTATGCTTGCGAAACATGGACAACTTATAAACGCCATCTTCAACTCCTTGAAAGATTCCATCAACGGTGTCTACGAAAATTTTTACACATCACTTGGGAAGACAGGCAAACTAATACCAGTGTACTGAAAGAAGCAAAGATCACCAGTGTTGAAGCAATGATTCTTCAACATCAACTTCGTTGGACTGGTCATGTTGTGCGGATGCCTGATGGTCGTCTTCCAAAGCAACTACTCTATTCCGAACTTAAAAATGGGAAGCGTAGTGTTTGTGGTCAACAAAAGAGGTTTAAAGACTCTCTCAAGGCAAATCTTTAAAAGTGTAGCATAAGTGCTGATAACTGGGAAACACTGGCCTGCAAGCGCTCCAGTTGGAGAAAGGCCTTTACCAAAGGTGTCATGGGGTTTGAAGACACTCGAACTCAGGACGCATGCTACACAGAACTGGTTTGGAGTGCAGTTTCCCAGGCGCTCCCCGCTTCCTCTGGTGGAGAGCACTGCCACCACAGACACCGGTGGGTGTTGCTCCCAAGGCGCCTCCGAGCCCCTGCCACCGCAACTGCCCTTCCTGAGGTCAGTCGCCAGCAGCTCCATGGTGGAAATCCAAACTGTGGCTCCTTTTCCCTCTTCCCCACCCCACACGACGGACGGAGAAGGGGCTTATCCCGAGCAGCCTCCCACCTCACTTTTGACCCCCAAGCCTGGCTGAGTCGCAAAAACCATCTCGTGCACGCACACTATGCCAGCTATCTGGATTCCTGGACTGTCCACGGGCCTGATCCTGCCTGTGGGCCTTAGTTTGCCAACCCATGGTGTGGGGGGCTGCAGGGGAGGTTGCCCCGGGTGCAAAATTGTTAGAGGTGCAAAATCATTTCAACACTTGGTGCTGCCTCAACACAGCTACACACTTAGAATCATAGAATCACAGAGTTGGAAGAGACCACAAGGGCCATCCAGTCCAACCCCCTGCCAAGCAGGAAACATCATCAAAGCATTCCTGACATATGCCTGTCAAGCCTCTGCTTAAAGACCTCCAAAGAAGGAGACTCCACCACACTCCTTGGTAGCAAATTCCACTGCCGAACAGCTCTTACTGTCAGGAAGTTCTTCCTAATGTTCAGGTGGAATCTTCTTTCTTGAAGTTTGAATCCATTGCTCCGTGTCCGCTTCTCTGGAGCAGCAGAAAACAATCTTTCTCCCTCCTCCATATGACATCCTTTTATATATTTGAACATGGCTATCATATCACCCCTTAACCTTCTCTTCTCCAGGCTAAACATACCCAGCTCCCTAAGCCGTTCCTCATAAGGCATCGTTTCCAGGCCTTTGACCATTTTGGTTGCCCTCTTCTGGGCATGTTCCAGCTTGTCAGTATCCTTCTTGAACTGTGGTGCCCAGAACTGGACACAGTACTCCAGGTGAGGTCTGACCAGAGCAGAATACAGTGGTACTATTACTTCCCTTGATCCAGATGCTATACTCCTATTGATGCAGCCCAGAATTGCATTGGCTTTTTGATCTACTGCATCACACTGTTGACTCATGTCAAGTTTGTGGTCTACCAAGACTCCTAGATCCTTTTCACATGTACTGCTCTCAAGCCAGGTGTCACCCATCCTGTATTTGTGCCTTTCATTTTTTTTGCCCAAGTGTAGTACCTTACGTTTCTCCTTGTTAAAATTCATCTTGTTTGCTTTGGCCCAGTTGTCTAATCTGTTAAGGTCATTTTGAAGTGTGATCCTGTCCTCTGGGGTATTAGCCACCCCTCCCAATTTTGTGTCATCTGCAAACTTGCTCAGGATGCCCTCAAGCCCTTCTTTTGCTGCATCTCATTACAAAGGGTTTCTCCATGCAAACCAGGAAATGACCACTCCACACATCAGAATGGCTCTTCTTTTCCTATCTCTGCGTCTGTGATCTCCTTGGTGGCACGGCTGCCATTAGGCAGTTGAATCCACATCCATTTTGGAAAATGCATCATTATTTTTTTGTGTGATGTTGGATTAATTGGGCAAAGGCAGATGGTCATTTAGCTAAAAGTATATATTTAATTGCTCGAGAGTCCTAATGAATTTATTTTTTATTTTTATAGGGGTACTTGACTGCTTTCCAATCTTTGAAGCAGTGCAGAATTATTTTAAACTTGTTTTTAAAAGACAAATTAAAAGTTAAAGTGAAGCAGACAGTGGTGGTGGCTGCTAATAGTTGGAGTGTTGGACTCGGACCTGAGAGACCAGGGTTCAAATCCCCACTCAGCCATGAAGATCACAGGTTGATCTTGGGACACTCAGCACCTCTCATCTTAAGAATGTTGTTTTGGAATAAAATGGGGGACTAGGAGAACAATGCACAGGACCTCAAGCTCCTTCGAGAGAAATGTGGCATATCAATGCTAATAATAATCAGGGCAAAAGGAATATATATAGTTGGATCCCTGTTGCTATAGAAGCAGTATATAATTTTATTTCTGACTTTTAGAAGACATCTGAAGGCAGCCCTGTTTAGGGAAATTTTTAATATTTGAAGTTTCGTTCTGTTGTTAGTGTTCTGTTGGGAGCTGCCCAGTGGGTGGGGTATAAATAATAAAATTATTATTATTATTATTATTATTATTATTATTATTAATTTTGAAAATAAAAATAAAAACAACAGCATGTGCATCCCCCACCGCCGGTCGGTGTGCAAGTCCTCTGCTTGTAGTCACTTTGTAGGAATATTTGGCCGAGATTTGCCCTTTTCTCCTGGAGGTCTTGTTATCATTCTTGCTGTGTTCAACTTTTGCTTCATTTTTTTACGGTGGAGGAAGAGAACTGTCAAAGGCAGGCTAGGTGTGGAGGTGCAGGAGCTGCCAATCAAGATGTCAATCGGAATGGAGGGAGACTGGCTTGCCCTTTGGATGAAAGGGTCAGCCGTGTGCTCAGCATGAGGATCGCTTGATGCCTCGCTCCCTCCCTGCCCTGGGAAAGTATTGGGAGCTGCAAAGAGTTGTCCTGGCCTGGGGTGAAGCCTTGTAAACATTCTGTATCCTGATCTTGCAAGCTGTTGGGATGCAAATGCGACTCACTCCTTGCAAGCCTGATGTTGGAAGCAGGCATTTCACAGGGCCTTTGTTCAAGTCGGAAAGGAACAAACCTGAACCCTCTCCCTGTCACTATAGTTACAGGTGGGGTGATGGGAGATTGTGTCCTCCCTTAAAGAGGTGAGACCTGTTGCGGTGAGACCTGGAGACCAATTCCCTGTGTTGTAGGTGGGTCTTTGTCCATGGAGTTTTCTTGGCAGGGATACTGGAGTGGCTTGCCAGTTCCTTCTCCAGGTGGATCACGTTTAGTCAAAACTCACCACTATGACCTGTCCATCTTGGGTGGCCCTGCATGGCATAGCTCATAGCTTCTCTGAGTTATTCAAGCCCCTTCGCCACGAGAAGGCTGATCGCCGAAGAATTGATGCTTTTGAATTATGGTGCTGGAGGAGACTCTTGAGAGTCCCATGGACTGCAAGAAGACCAAATCTATCCATTCTTAAGGAAATCAGCCCTGAGTGCTCACTTGAAGGACAGATCGTAAAGCTGAGGCTCCAATACTTTGGCCACCTCATGAGAAGAGAAGAATCCTTGGAAAAGACCCTGATGTTGGGAAAGATTGAGGGCACTAGGAGAAGGGGGAGACAAAGGACGAGATGGTTGGACAGTGTTCTCGAAGCTACGATCATGAGTTTGACCAAACTGCGGGAGGCAGTGCAAGACAGGAGTGCCTGGCGTGCTATGGTCCATGGGGTCACGAAGAGTCGGACACGACTAAACGACTAAACAACAACAACATGATTGGTCTGCCACAACACCCGATTGGGAGGTCCCTCAATGTTGGGTTCAATCTGGCCAATGGAACTCAGTCTAAATGGATTGAGGGACCTATATATGCCCATGCATGTAACCCAGAGCTTCAGAACACCCACCCACCTCTCCCTACTTTTAGGCCTTTTGCACTTGACCTTGCTATGCCGTCATGTGTCACCTGTCATTGGGACAGGGACACGGCAGGAATTTCCCCACTTGGCTGACTGGCTGTTGCCATTTGGGTTTCGCCTGCCGCGTAGCAAATCACAACAGCCTGTAAGGTTGTGGATAGGCTCTGGTTCAGGTGCATGGGGGAACGCTCTCTCCATCCCTATGCGAAGGGTATTCCGTTAAAGGAATCCAGGGGCTCAAATGGTTTGGTCAACCCCTGAGAGGAGGACATCTGGGTGGTGGACATAGTCTGTTCCCGACTTTTTGCCTATCTAGGTGTTCACCCAAGGCTGGAACCCTGGGTCAGGGAGCTAGTCGAACCAGTGCCTATGCAACCATTCACCTTCTGTAATCAAGTATATAAACCACGTGTCTGAAATAGTACAGGAGAACAATCCTGAAGCCATTTTGACTCTCCCAAATGGACCTCAAATATTTCTCTGCAAGGAGGAAAGAAATGGGAAAAGCTTTCCAATTTTCCTTGAACTATAGGGGCTTACACCTCCCTGTAGATACAGTCTGGCAAGTACTTTCAATATGCATAAGAGATTCAGGAACTAAGTATCTACCATCTCCAAGGAATGGCCAGGCTACCCAGAAAAGGCAATCAGATAATAAGGCATGATCAGGTATCCTGGCAGATAGGAGAGAATCAACACACTCAAATTTCTGCTGGGGACCACCTCTTTCTCTGATGTATCTATGATGTTTTGTGGGGTGGTCTTGAGCTACAGGGGAGGCAATTTCAAAAGTCTATATAAGAGCTTGCACACCATTGTTCTGGGTTCCTCTCCTCCCTCCCAGTGTGTGGTGAGTGAGGACCCTGTTGCAACAGTTTAATAAAGATCAGGCTTACTAGCCACTTTGCTTCTCAATATTCTCTGGTTGGCCTCTGTTATTTTCTCCTACCGATAGGGAACCTACTTAAGGACTCTTAGATAAAGGAAAAAAGGAGCAGTTTTTCCCCCTTATAACACAGATAAAAGTTTCCCTCTCCCTCTCCCTCTCCCTCTCCCTCCCTCCCTCCCTCCCTCCCTCCCTCCTCTCTCTCTCTCTCTCTCTCTCTCTCCCTCCCTCTCTCTCCTAAGACTAGAACTTGAAGCTGAACATGGGAAGATTCAGGATGCATAAAATGAAGTCCTTCACACACTACAGAGTTGGACTATGGAACTCCCTCCCACAAGAGGCAGCGATGGTCGCCAAACTAGATGGCTTTAACATGCTTCTGAATCCCAGTTGCTGGAAACCACAGGAGAGGAGAGTTGCTCTTGTGCTTGGATCCTGTTGGCAGGTTTTGGCTAGCGCCTGGTTGGCCACCATGAGAACCGGATGCTGGACTAGCTGGGCCGCTTCTCGTCTGATCCACCAAAGCTGTTCCTATGTTTTTAGCAAAGTTTTTATTTAAATCATTTTGCACATCTTCACCTGCGTCCATGCACACACTCTTTGTGGTTCATTTCAGTCCCTCGTTCTTTGCCCCTCTGTGTTTTTTAAAGAGACGATCTGGTTTCTGATGTACACCATGCCAAACAAGGAATCTCGAAGGGTGTAATGTTATGCGTGATCACACACTTCATCCATCTGCCCTGACACTCGCCAGGAGCCTCGGCTATTATTCAGCATCCAAGTGCATCGGCAAACCAGGCAAGGAAAGGGACGCAAATTAATTGAAGGGGCTGAACTTGTGCTGCAAACTGCCCATGCACTAATTCTGGGATAAATTTGAGAAACGATCTATGTTCCGACTGGCAGGAAGCTGGAACATAAGTCATAGGTCAGTAATGGACAAAATGCAGGGGAGGTGGTCATAACTCCTGGAAAAATAAAACCATAGAGCTGCATGACATTCTATAAATAGGAATTCAGTAAACAGACATTTACCTGCTTGTGCCTGGTGACTCTGCCAGTAGAGCATGAGACTCTTGTTTGTGGGTTTGAGCCCCACGTTGGGCAAAGGAGTCCTGCATTGCAGGGGGTTGGACTGGGTGACCCTTGTGGTCCCTTCCAACTCTACAATTCAATTCTATGAATTCTTGGATTAGGAAGTACCAGATCAGTACACAGAAAATTTCAGGAAGGGGTTCCTCCTCCACTATGTACGAACTACCCTCTGCAAGACCCTTCTTTCAAAAGGGGCATCAGAAGAAGAGTGTTTAGTGAGCACATGGGGAGATGCCCAGATAGTAGCCTTGCAAACGTCTAACAGAGGGAAGCTACTATTAAAGGCCTCTGCGGTTACTGCTCTGCTCAAAGAATACGCAGTGACCGCCCAGTTAGAGTTATGTGAGCAGAATCCCCTGATCTGGACCTTGTGCAGAGAATGAATCGATAAGCTCTCCGCGCCGAGAAAAGACTGCCAAAGTTTAACTGCAAACTGTCTTTAAACATTGTACACAAGATCCCGCTGTAAATAAAAATCAACCCATTGCTCTTAAGCAGCTAGCAACTCAGTCCTGCTTTCTTTAGGTTCTTTCTTTAGGTTCTAACTTGTTAATGTAGTCCAATAAACCTCTTTCTGAGAGAGTCAGATAAGCAAGTTGCTTCCTCAATATCATGGCAGTTTTTGAAACAACCCAGGATCCCGAGGGGAGGGGATACTCCGCCATCTTCTTTCAGCTTTAGCTGCAGAAGCACCTTTTGCACTTTCAACAGTTTTCCACCTAACATTTTATGCACATTAAACTTACATGTTTTACAGACCCTTGTCGAGTTCTTTTCTGCAGCCTTATATGCCTGCACAATTGTGGGAATGTTAGGGATGTGGATTAGGATATATTATTAGATAGATCCTATCCAAGCTTGTGTTAGCAAGCTTCCAATATCAGCAGAGTGACATTCAGGTTTGCTAAAACCTGTGCAATATTATACTTCCTGGCAAAGTCCCCTTTGTCCCTCTTAAAAGAAATACACAACACAGTGTTTATAAAATAAGATAGAGTTTACTTACAGTTTCATCCTGAGTTAACAGCATAATCTCAGAAAGGCAGGCTTGCTTAGAAAAGTTACAGATATATACATGTGGAGACTACTTAGTAAAGTAAGGGTCCATCTGGTCTCTCTCTTGGCTGCAGGCCAAGAGGGAGAACCATCCTGACTAGAGATTCTCTGGAGATGTGTTCCTATCGAAGGAGAGAAGGCTAAGAGAGAGAATGGCTGCTGGCTAGGGGCTTTTGTCCCAGCTAATCCATCTCATTTGCATATCTGGAGGAACAGGAACTTAATCAGGTGTCCCTCCAGGTGAGTTCCTGTTAGTGGGCACTCTAGGAACTGTTGTGACTTGTCTGCCCCAGTGTTCCATCCCACAAAAATAACCTCCCACCCTCATCCGGTGACAGGCGAGGAAAAGACCTTCAGACCTCTGGAACTCAGAAAAAAGAAATAAACAGCGCCTCTGACTTATGAAAATCTTAAGCACTACCTAGATAAAACTAACAGGCTCTCCTAACTTCCAATCTGTGCCACCTGTTCTCCTTATCGCAAGAGAAACCGGGTGTCAAGGAGCTGACAGGCAAACCCGGGTCATCCACAGGGCGGGGGAAGCACAGGAGGCATGGAATGCAATTAGCTTTTTATTAACAGAAAACAACAACACAGTCAAGTACTCTGGTTCATCTGAATCTGAGACATTGCTGAAGCTGCTCACTGGCCCTTCCCTTCCCCCTCTAGCCTCTCACAAGCAGACAAAGGCTGTGTCAAAGGGTGAGCTCCTCCTCTGGGCTTGTCTGGCCCATTGCTCAGCCACCTGCAAAACTCTCCTGGATTGGGGTGTCAGAGAGGGAGGAGAGCCAGCAGGACTGGGACTGTTCTGCCGCTGGGTAGAAAGAGCAAACTCTTACTCCTCTTTGTCCAAATCTGCGCTTGCACTGTGACTCTCAGCCTCTAACCCTGTCCAGGGAGGGCCTCCTTCTCCTGACACCCCCCCCCCCCCGATCACTAAAAACCCCTTCTTCTAGTTACCTCCCAGCTCCTCCCTTGCCCAGACTGCCCTTCAGTGTCCCACCGCCAGGATCCGGGATCTAAGCCATGGAGGCATGTTCTGTTTGCAGACCTTCAGTCTGTCAAGTCACCACCTGCAGCCTAAAGTGGTACAGTCCCAGCCCAGGATGGCTCCCTCCACGCGAGTTCAGCCCCGGTGACCTCGCTCGTAACCATTGCCACATGCCACGCGATTCCTGGCCTTGGGCGTTTGCCAGGATCAGCCCCGTAAGAAGATTAAGAAAACACATTTGCCATGCATCTGTTAAGACTCCTTTTGTTCAAAAGCTAGTCAACTTCTTTTCTGAGCAGAGAACAGAACCATGACTAGGATTCCTTCTTTCAAAAGATAAGACGGCCATTCCCCCCCCCCCCCATAAGCTGATTTTCCTTTATACAATGTAGATAATTCATCTGCCACTAGGTCAAATTTCCTTTCCAGGGAAAGTATAAAACGTTCCCCATCAGCACCCTCGGGTAGAGAGAGAAGAGATAGCAGCAAATGCTTTGAGCATGCTGAGATCTTATATATCTGCCTCATACTGAATGTCTTTGCTATGACTTTCTCCATGCTGTGTGTGACTTAAAGCGGCAGAAGATCATAGCATCAGAACTGAAGAGTTGCAAATAATCCAAGGAGTAATCTAGTTCAGCCCTATGCAATGCAGCCCAAAAGGGTGGAATACATTTTCTTCCAGGATAGCTAGTTCCCCATATCTGAGATTCCTGCATTGTAGGGGGTTGGACTAGATGACCCTTGGGGTGCCTTTTAGCTCAACAATTCTATGATTCTATGTTTCTATGAACTGTGATATGAAAATGCACTCAAAGTTATACACAAATTATGCATATACCCATTATTGTTCAGTGGAATGACTAAAAACGTATCAGCTATACATAGCTGCCAAGTTCTCCCCCTTTTTTTTTAAGGGAAATTCCCTTATGCTGAATAGGCTTCCTCGCGAGAAAAGGGAAAACTTGGCAGCTATGGCTATGTGCTGTTGATAAGCTATGTTTAAGGCCATTGGCTCACTTATCCACATGTGGTGGCAATGCCCCAAAGTCTTCCTGTTTGGGGGAAGGTCTTTCATGAAGCAGGCCTTATCACAGGCATCCCTAAACTTCGGCCCTCCAGATGTTTTGGACTACAATTCCCATCTTCCCCAACCACTGGTCCTGTTAGCTAGGGATCATGGGAGTTGTAGGCCAAAACATCTGGAGGGCCGCAGTTTGGGGGTGCCTGCCTTATCACAAAACAAGATATCCCCTTGGTTCCTAAAATAGCACTTATATCATATTATTCAGTAACTGCTGAACACCTTTCCCACAAGGATCTCATTATTCACCAAATGGCTACAGCACAGTATACTATTGCAAGGGATTGGAAGGCCCTAAATGCAGGCCTGTTTGAGATCTGGACCTCACAACTCTGAGATGCAATATTACTAGACAAACCTACAGCCCATGTCCGAGAGAGTGGAATAAACGAGAAAACCACTACTTTTCAATCCACCCGGCACAGTTTTATTACATATGCAACATTGTCAGAACATGCTTATTGGTGTTCACCAACACATGGCAACTTATGGAACAATACCATTGTCTATAACCAGTTAAATGCAATAAAATCAACATTTGGTGCTTTTGTTGGGAGTGGGATTGTTGAATATCGGTTGCTGCTTCTCGTATAAATAAGTGAAAACAATAAAATAGTTTTTTTTTGTTGCGTTCAAATGCTAGAAAACTCTGCCAGCCACCTGCTTGGCATCCTGCCTGGTCAATCTCTCTCTTCCCTCCAGGCTGCCAACCACGGCATTTTGACGCTCAACCACAACAGAGAAAAGAGCAGCCGAGGGGCTTCCAGAAGCAGGTACTTACAGTACACGTCGACCCTGATTGATTTGATCGCTGGCGAGCCCAAGCCATTCTCCGCCTTGCAGTAGTAGCGGCCCCCTTGGTGTCGCTGGATGTTGGCGATCCTCAATGTCTCGTTGAAGACGCTGGAATCTTGAAACCGGTCAGATGCACTTCCTGCTGTTTTGGTCCACCTGATCTGAGCAAGCATCAAAACAGGTTGTTACTTTAGCATGCCCATTTGTGTGGTGGAGCTAGGGCTGCTTTCTTAAGACACAGAAAAAGAGAGACTCTGATTTTTCACCAACCATCAAAACTGGTTGAGGTTCAAGGGGCTACCATTAGTATATAAAACCCTTAACAACTTGGGGCCAGTTTACCTGCGAGAACACCTTGTTCTGTATATGTCTACTTGACTGCTTTGATCTGAGGAACTGTCACAAGTGTCACACCCTCGTACCTACGGGACCGCCTCTCCTGGTATGCCCCACGGAGGACCTTAAGGTCCACAAATAACAATATTCTGGAGATCCCGAGCCATAAGGTGGCTAGATTGGCCTCTACTAGGGCCAGGGCCTTTTCAATATTGGCCCCAACTTGGTGGAACGCTCTCTCACAGGAGACCAGGGCCCTGCGGGATTTGTCATCTTTCCGCAGGGCCTGCAAGACAGAGCTGTTCCGCCCGGCCTTTGGGTTGGACTTAGTCTCACCCCTGTGTTTTCCTTCCTCATGGCTTGGATTTATGGACTACTTAAAATCAAGCTGCATTTTAAACTTAAATTTTAAATTTTAATACTGTATTTTAATCAATTGCTTTTTATGTTTTATTGTAATTTTATTGGTGTGAGCCGCCATGAGCCCGGTTTTGACTGGGGAGGGCGGGGTATAAATAAAAATTTATTTATTTATTTATTTATTTATTTATTTATTTATTTATTTATTATTATTATTATTAACATCCGTAAGAAACTGATCTTTTAAAATTTTAAATAGTTCAGCTGGAATATCATCACTCCACTGGCCTTGTTATTAGCAGTGCTGTTAAGGTGCTACACCCAATATGCCAGCAAGTTTGGAAAACTCAGCAATGGCCAGAGGATTGGAGAAGATCAGTCTACATCCCAATTCCAAAGAAGGGCAGTGCCAAAGAATGATCCAACTACCGCACAATTGCGCTCATTTCACACGCTAGCAAGGTTATGCTTAAAATTCTACAAGGCAGGCTTAGGCAGTATGTGGACCGAGAACTCCCAGAAGTGCAAGCTGGATTTCGAAGGGGCAGAGGAACCAGAGACCAAATAGCAAACATGCGCTGGATTATGGAGAAAGCTAGAGAGTTCCAGAAAAACGTCTACTTCTGCTTCATTGACTATGCAAAAGCCTTTGACTGTGTCGACCACAGCAAACTATGGCAAGTTCTTAAAGAAATGGGAGTGCCTGATCACCTCATCTGTCTCCTGAGAAATCTCTATGTGGGACAAGAAGCTACAGTTAGAACTGGATATGGAACAACTGATTGGTTCAAAATTGGGAAAGGAGTACGACAAGGTTGTATATTGTCTCCCTGCTTATTTAACTTATATGCAGAATTCATCATGCGAAAGGCTGGACTAGACGAATCACAAGCCGGAATTAAGATTGCTGGAAGAAATATCAACAACCTCAGATATGCAGATGACACAACCTTGATGGCAGAAAGTGAGGAGGAATTAAAGAACCTTTTAATGAGGGTGAAAGAGGAGAGCGCAAAATATGGTCTGAAGCTCAACATCAAAAAAACCAAGATCATGGCCACTGGTCTCATCACCTCCTGGCAAATAGAAGGGGAAGAATTGGAGGCAGTGAGAGATTTTACTTTCTTGGGCTCCTTGATCACTGCAGATGGTGACAGCAGTCACGAAATTAAAAGACGCCTGCTTCTTGGGAGAAAAGCAATGACAAACCTAGACAGCATCTTAAAAAGCAGAGACATCACCTTGCCGACAAAGGTCCGTATAGTTAAAGCTATGGTTTTCCCAGTAGTGATGTATGGAAGTGAGAGCTGGACCATCCAGAAGGCTGATCGCCGAAGAATGGATGCTTTTGAATTATGGTGCTGGAGGAGACTCTTGAGAGTCCCATGGACTGCAAGAAGATCAAACCTATCCATTCTTAAGGAAGTCAGCCCTGAGTGCTCACTGGAAGGACAGATCCTGAAGCTGAGGCTCCAATACTATGGCCACCGCATGAGAAGAGAAGAATCATTGGAAAAGACCCTGATGTTGGGAAAGATGGAGGGCACAAGGAGAAGGGGATGACAGAGGACGAGATGGGTGGACAGTGTTCTCGAAGCTACGAACATGAGTTTGACCAAACTGCGGGAGGCAGTGCAAGACAGGAGTGCCTGGCGTGCTCTGGTCCATGGGGTCACGAAGAGTCGGACACGACTAAATGACTAAACAACAACAACAAGAAACTGATCTCTTAGCGCGGCAGGACCTACACTTCAGAACTCCCTGCCTATTGATATTGGGCCGGCAACTTCACTGTACTGTGTTCGGCACCTGCTGGAAACGTTTTTGCTTAGACAAACCTACCCAGACATGTAGACATGTTGCTGTATGTTTAAACCTGTTTCTAGCATACTGCTGTATAGTCTGTGGCTATGGGAGAAGGAGGACCTTTTAGGGGCATTGATGTCACCAGGCTGGACAATGTCTTGATATATGGTTCAATCGCGTGATAATGGTTTTGTGATATTTGGCATGGTGATACATCACGATGTGTGCATGTGCTGTGTAAAAAAATTGTGATGTGAGGAAGAGGAAAACTGTGAAGCCGTACATCACTTCTCTTGTGATTCCTGCCACCCCTACTGCCCTGAACTATTAAATAACAGTTGTAAAAATAGGTGAAAGCTAAGTAACCACACATCAGTTTTAGACCCCTAAGTAGTAGCATATGCCAGGACAATACCCCATTAGGTCCATCCTTATTTCAGACAATGTTGAAAACTAGGCATCACCTAGGACTAGTTGTGACCCTTCCAGGTTCTCTATATGTGTAAATAAACCATATTTATTGTGAAGACCCCACAATCTCGCTGTGCCTTATTCCCAAAACGAAACACAAACTCTGGCTGCGTCCCTGCAACTCCTGGAATCTCGCACTGCTCAGAGATTGGGGTAGCATGCAACCATATGAGGAACCTGCTGGAAGACCCTCCAAGTACCCCTATATTCCAGGGATGGTCCCAGATTTACAGAAGCTGCCCCGGTTTCTGATTTGACCCTGGAATGTCCCGCTTTTCCTTAGGACGACCTTATTTTCATTGGAGAAATGTTGGAGGGTATGGAGTTATCCGACCCCTGAGCCGTCTGAAGGCAATCCTGTAAAGGGAAGGGTGTTCAATGTTTGGGCTGGGTGTTCATCAGTATGCGGATGATACCCAGCTCTACCTCTCTTTCAAATCAGAACCAGTGAAGGCAGTAAGGGTCCTGTGTGAGTGCCTGGAGGTGGTTGGAGGATGGATGGCAGCTAACAGATTGAGGTTGAATCCTGGCAAGACAGAAGTACTGTTTTGGGGGGACAGGAGGTGGGCAGGTGTGGAGAACTCCCTGGTCCTGAATGGGGTAACTGTGCCCCTGAAGGACCAGGTGCGCAGCCTGGGAGTCATTTTGGACTCACAGCTGTCCATGGAGGTGCAGGTCAATTCTGTGTCCAGGGCAGCTGTCTATCAGCTCCATCTGGTACGCAGGCTGAGACCCTACCTGCCTGCAGACTGTTGAGCCAGAGTGGTGCATGCTCTAGTTATCTCTCGCTTGGACTACTGCAATGCGCTCTATGTGGGGCTACCTTTGAAGGTGACCCAGAAACTACAACTAATCCAGAATGGGGCAGCTAGACTGGTGACTGGGAGCAGCCGCCGAGATCACATAACACCGGTCCTGAAAGACCTACATTGGCTCCCAGTACGTTTCCAAGCACAATTCAAAGTGTAGGTGCTGACCTTTAAAGCCCTAAATGGCCTCGGTCCAGTATACCTGAAGGAGCGTCTCCACCCCCATCGTTCTGCCCGGACACTGAGGTCCAGCACCGAGGGCCTTCTGGCGGTTTCCTCGTTGCGAGAAGCCAAGTTGCAGGGAACCAGGCAGAGGGCCTTCTCGGTGGTGGCGCCTGCCCTGTGGAACGCCCTCCCAACAGATGTCAAAGAGGAAAACAGCTACCAGATTTTTAGAAGACATCTGAAGGCAGCCCTGTTTAGGGAGACTTTTAATCTTTAATCGATTATTTTATTCTTCTGTTGGAAGCCGCCCAGAGTGGCTGGGGGAACCCAGCCAGATGGGCGGGATATAAATAATAAATTGTTGTTGTTGTTGTTTTTGTTGTTGTTGTTACTATTACTATTACAGTATTATGTTTTCATATGTGTTGGAAGCTGCCCAGAGTGGCTGGGGAAACCCAGTGAGATGGGCAGGGGAAATGTTGGAGGGTATGCCTGCTGGATCTAGCCCAGCATCCTGTTCTCAAGATGGCCAACCAGATGCCCATGGGAAACCTGCAAGCAGGATTTGAGCACAAGAGCAACTCTCTTCTCCTGTGGTTTCCAGCAACTGATGTTCAGAATCATCACTGCCTCCAACCATGGAGGCAAACTATCGCCATTTTGGACTGAGCTGAGTCCAGCCCGTATATTCCACCTACATCCTCAGGACGTGAAGACGGTAAACAAGTCACAATGCAAATATCAATGTCTCTATATAATTCAATTGTCAAACCCCATCATAAAAAGCAATAAAATAAGGAGCACAGCAATAATGGTATTCAAACCAGCATGCGTTGCTAGCCATAGATGTTCAAACATTTCCACTAAACCTCTCATCTGCATCTAATTGTCTGTTTTCTAGAGATATTGAAGAACACTGTCTGCAAATCACCACATATTTAAGCATGCACAATAATCTTAGGGAACAGGTTTTGGAAACCGTAAAAAACAAAAACACCCACCCATTTATTTTTCAAAAGAGATGAAAGCCATTTTCACAGCATCCAAGTAGAATCTGTACACTTCAGCCAATATCCTGCCTATTTTTAATATCTCAGCTAGACAAGGGGAGGAAAAGAACAGAAGGAGATGGCGGGCAGGGGCAGGCATGATATTTATTATTTATTTCATGAAATTATATGCTGATGAATTGTGCAGGGGAAACTTCCAAGCAGTTTTTACAAAAAAGACAAAAATAAAATAAAATCATCCCTAAAAAATTTAGAGCCATAATTCAAAACGTACAAATAATAAAAAAGCATGATAGAATAGACTAAAAGAATTTAAAACACATAGAAACTTTCTAAGCATCTGGGTAGGTTTGTCCGCCAAAAAGAATAAAGTGAAGGCGCCTGCCTGATATCATGAGGCAGGGAGTTCCAAAGTTCCAGTGCTGCCACACTAAAGATTAAGTTCTTACAAATGCAACGAAGGTATTATGTGGCAGCTGTAAAAGTGCCAATTCTGCTGAGAGGGCACATGTTGGGTAAGGAGATCTTGTAGGCAAACTGGTCCCAAGTTGTGAAGGGCTTGGTATACCAAGAGTAACGGCTTGAACTCAGCCCAGTAGCAAATCAGCAACCAGAGTACTGTAGATCTCTGAGCACGGGTGTACAAGGCCTGTCAGCAATTGTTTATCTTTATTTATATTAATATAAGGAACCAGAAGAGGGTATGGAGGGAAGTCCAGAGATATAAAGAATCTCAAAGAGGAGGTCCGTGAAAAGGCACTTGTATAAATTTATATTTGGTAGAAATGGGAGGTAATGACTGTTTTCATTTGTGAAAATGTGACAGTGAAAAATTAATAAAAAAATTATTTACCAAAAAAAGAAAAACCAGTGAGCCCAAGATGATCATATAGATGTCATATAGAGGAGGGAGAAAGGTTGTTTTCTGCTGCTCCAGAGAAGCGGACATGGAGCAATGGATTCAAGCTACAAAAAAGAAGATTCCACCTGAACTTCCTGACAGTAAGAGCTGTTCGACAGTGGAATTTGCTGCCAAGGAGTCTGGTGGAGTCTCCTTCTTTGGAGGTCTGTAAGCAGAGGCTTGACAGACATATGTCAAGAATGCTTTGATGGTGTTTCCTGCTTGGCAGGGGGTTGGACTGGATGGTCCTTGTGGTCTCTTCCAACTCTACGATTCTATGATTCTATCATGCCTACAGGCAACAATAGCACAGCCATCTTGGAAACGGGCAGCACGCTCTGGACTTAGAAAGTGGTGCATTTTGCTGCAGGGTTTGTGGCCAATGTCTGCTCCCAAATGCCCTTCCAAATGCAATGGAGGGGAGCTGCCAATGTCTTTCCAGAGCTGTCAGATCTCTCAGAGCTTGGACTGGCAGCTGCCCCCCCCCATCCCGGACACACTCGACAATACAAGCACCATCTGTCAGTCCTTCCCCAACCGAGCAGATGTGTTCTGTCAAGAAAACTCGACGTACACGCGAGACAGACAGACTTAGCACAGATATATTTCCCCCATCTCAGACTGTCAGCATTTTTGTATTATTAGACTCCTGCCAATGAGGAGCTTTAAATCATTTGTACAAGGAATGTGCCACTGGGTAAATGCATGATAGGAGGTCAAATTGATTGTTTTCTCCCTTCCCCTTCCTGCTTTTACTTTTTATATATATTTGCATATATTTCCAAATGTCACACATCCTCTCTTCTTGTCTTATACAATATTTTGGCTATAAGCCAAGGACTTCCATCAACAACGTCTAATGATTTTCAATCTTCCTCACTTATCTTGCATTTCATTATTTTCACTATTACTTTTACTAATCCATAACTAATAATCCTTTTCGTAAATTTCCCCTGCAATATTTCATATAGTCCTCCTTACAAAACTTTTTGCAATCCTACTAGCATAGTCTGTTGATTACAGTTGATTTTCAAATAGTTCACATGTTTACTCCACTCTTCTAGGAACCTCTGATCCCGCTGGTCTCAAATTCTCCCTGTCATCATCTTATCCAATTCTGCGTAGTCCATTAATTTCATCTGCCACTCCTCTTTCATTGATAATTCTTCTTGCTTCCATTTCTGTGCCAACAAGACTCTTGCAGCCGTTGTCAAATATAAAAACAATCTGTTATCTTGTCTATTAATATCCTCACTTATAATACCAAGTAAAAATGCTTCTGGTTTTTTTTTTAATGAATGTATATTTCAACATCTTTTTTATCTCATCATTTCCCAGAAGCTTTTCACTTTCTTACATTCCCACCACAAATGGTATAAGTTCCTTCTTTTTTGGTATAAGTTCCTTCTTTTTCCTTACATTTCCAACATTTATCACTTGCTTTATCCATTTTAGCTAATTTCACTTGTGTAATATATCCTCTATACATCATTTTCATCACATTTTCTTTCAGAGCATTGCATGCTGTAAATTTTATTCCTGCTTTCCACAATTTCTCCCAATCTTTTCGCTGTATATTATGCCCAAAATCTTTGGCCCAATGTATCATAACAGGCTTTACCTCTTCATCTTTCAGGTGCCATTCCAACAGAAATTTAGATAATATTTTACAATTATTATTTAATATTTCCATTTCAAATTTTGATTTGTTGTAACCAAATCCATTTTCCTTTAAATCCTCTTTAAATATTTCATTAATTTGGCGATAGTGCAACCAGTCATTCACATATTCTCCCCTTCCTGCTTTTACATTAGAAAATGCATCCTTCGTTGCATTTATTCTCGGGAGCCAATATTTGGAATCATCATTGCGCCTTTTGAGATTAGCCAGCCAAGAAGGATGGAGCGGATCATATGACATTTGATATACATATATGTATATACAGTCGTACCTCAGGTTACGAACCCCTCGGTTTGCGAACAGTTCGGGTTACGAACTGCGCAAACCCGGAAGTGTTTTCGCCGCGCGCACGTGGTCTGCGCATGCGCAAAGCGTGAAAATCGTGGAAATCGTTTTAAATCGTGGAAATTCGGTTTACGAACTATTCGGGTTACGAACTGCGATCCGGAACGGATCGCGTTCGTAACCCGAGGTATTACTGTGTTTGTGTGTGTGTGTGTGTGTGTGTGTGTGTGTATATATATATATATATATATATATATATATATATATATATATATAATGCCCAAATGGAAAAAAAAAAGGAAATGCATTCCAACTGGATGTTGGAGCTAACATAAAATGTATATAAAAAGAAAAGGGGAAGAACACCAGTTATGAAGGGCAGTGGTGTAGCATGGGGTGACAGGGGGGCCGTGGCCCCAGGCGCAAATTTCTGAGGGGGTGCAATCAGGGGCCCCCCACAGGTGCCAGTTTCTGTGGGGATCCCTGCCCTGGCAGAGCAGCCTAAGTCCACAGTAAGTGGGTGCGGGTGGAGATGGACAAGAGGTAACCCCAGCACCGCAGAGCCCAGTGCTCTTCTCTGTGGGTGTCAGAGGGATTTGTCCCCCAAGGGCTGTGTTGGCCAGCCAGGCTCCCCACTGTATGGGCAGGCAGGCAGTGCAGTGCGGCCTTGCTTGGCTCCAGTGGGGAGGAGCACAGGCAGCGTCCATGGCTTCCCTGCCCCGGGCACTGGCAACCCACAGTATGCCACTGACAATGGGAAGATGAGAAGTTGCCTTGAGTCAAACTACTGTCCCATCGAGCCCAGTGTTGTCCACTCTATCATGACTGGCAGTGGCTCTCCAGAATTTTGCAGACATCCCTTCCCTTTCCTGGAGGTGCCATGGACTGAACCTCTGCATGAAAAGTAGCTGCTCTACCTCCGAGTCTTTGGGTGGTCCCATGTCCTGGTCCACATGCCACGTGAGCCACTGAAGAGCTCCAGGACCAGATGATTGCTGAAGTCCCACCAGAAAAAGCTCATTGTGCACAACACACATGGTCTCCCTTTGCAGAACGCAGAAGTTTGAACTCCACGAGGAACCACTGCAGCTGCTTCTGATTCATTCCTTCAGTTTGCCAGGCACTATTCCGCATTAAATGTGAAGATGTAGCTTCTGCCGTGAGCCTTGTAAAGGGGGGGGGGAGAATGATGAAATATCACTGTCTCCTATTGAACTTTTGCAAATTGCCACGTCTGCGCTCCACTTCCACGGCCTGAAGCAGCAGGCTGCTTAGTTTGCAAGGCACCAAAGACTTCCATTTAGCATATTTTGATCGGAAAGGGCAGGATTGTTTGCTAGTGCTGATAGGCTGACACCCCCAGCCCGATCCATAAACAGAGAAGAACATATAGGAAGGGAGGGGGACCCAGCGCACCTTGCCTGTGGGGCAAATTACAGGTTTCACTGTAGACCCATTTGTAAATACTTGCAGGAGGTGGATTTAAATTTTTATTGTGCGGCAGGAAGTAACTTACTGGCCACCCACAGAGTCCGGAAAAATGTATAGGATGCAGCTCCTCATTTGAAAGAAGGCAGCAGAGTAATGAATATGCAAGGGCAGGATGGAAATCCTGCCTTGGTACCTTATTTCATATGCTAATAGCTGAGAGACGCAGAGAAAAGCAGTCTTGGTCATCTACAGCTTAGAACAAAAAAAATGTGAATATCAAATAGTTTGCAAGATAATCACCCGAGAGCAAGTCCCCCAGTTGATAATAATGATAGTTTAAAGTAAAAGCCGGCATGATAGAAGTTTGCAAAAATCATGCATAGCATGGAGAAGGGGAAGAGGGAAAAGTTTTCCTTCCTCTCACATAACACTAGAATTTGTGGACATGCAATGAAGCTGAAGGTTGGAAGACTTCATGCAGTGGGAGAACTAACTCCAACAGGGATGACCCCCAATCTGGTTGGCTTTGAAAGTTGTTTTTGTTGTTTAGTCATTTAGTCGTGTCCGACTCTTCGTGACCCCATGGATCATAGCACTCCTGTCTTGCACTGCCTCCCGCAGTTTGGTCAAACTCATGTTCGTAGCTTCAAGAACACTGTCCAACCATCTCGTCCTCTGTCGTCCCCTTTGCCTAGTGCCCTCAATCTTTCCCAACATCAGGGTCTTTTCCAAGGATTCTTCTCTTCTCATGAGGTGGCCAAAGTATTGGAGCCTCAGCTTCAGGATCTGTCCTTCCAGTGAGCACTCAGGGCTGATTTCCTTAAGAATGGATAGGTTTGATCTTCTTGCAGTCCATGGGACTCTCAAGAGTCTCCTCCAGCACCATAATTCAAAAGCATCAATTCTTCGGCGATCAGCCTTCTTTATGGTCCAGCTCTCACTTCCATACATCACTACTGGGAAAACCATAGCTTTAACTATACGGACCTTTGTAGGCAAGGTGATGTCTCTGCTTTTTAAGATGCTGTCTAGGTTTGTCATTGCTTTTCTCCCAAGAAGCAAGCGTCTTTTAATTTTGTGACTGCTGTCACCATCTGCAGTGATCAAGGAGCCCAAGAAAGTAAAATCTCTCACTGCCTCCATTTCTTCCCCTTCTATTTGCCAGGAGGTGATGGGACCAGTGGCCATGATCTTGGTTTGAAAGAGGATTAGGCAAATTGTGGAGGAGAGGACTAGCATGGCTCTGTTCTCCCTCCACAGTCAGAGGCAGCAAAGTTTCTGAAGACCAGTTGCTGGAAACCACAAGAGAGTAGAGGGCTCTTGTGATGTTGTGATATATGGAAACACAACCCAGGGACCTCTTCCTCTGAGGGTCTGCAGGAGGAGATTCCCTCTGACCTTCTTCCCTGCAAGGGATGCAACATCTCTCTTTCCTATCTAGCTCCACGACCTCCACGTCCTCCGGGCCTCATCATCCAAGGGTTGGGCACTTAATACTGAGACGTCTCCTGCTGTGCCTTAGGGCTCAGCTCTCCTTACACACTGAGCAACTGCCTGGCCACCTGAAAGGCCTTCAAAGCCATTGTGCACAGCAATAACCCTCTTCTGCCCTGAGGTGAATGGAGCGTCAACTCCCCAGAACAAGGCAGCTGAAGCTGAATTGGATCCTGCCACCTGATGAGCGTTCGGTGTCCATTCGCATGCAGGGGGTGGATATTTGAGTTCCTCCAGACCTCCTGATCTGACCCTTGTTCATCTAGGCAATGTGAATCCAGGAATGAGTCAATCAACATCCTGTCTTCCTAAAAGGACTTTGCAAACCTTTTAAAGAACAGAAGACAAGCCCGCTGGATCAGGCCAGTGGCCCATCCAATCCAGCATCCTGTTCTCACGGCAGCCAACCAGATGCCTATTATGGGAAAACAGCGAGCAGGAATCTTCACTGGAGGTTTTTAAGCAGAGGTTTGGATGGCTATCTGTCAAGGATGCTCCAGCTGTGATTCCCACACAGCAGGGGGGTTGGACTAGATGACCCCTGGGATCCCTTCCAGCTCTACAATTCTATGACTCTGTGACAAGAGCACTCTCCCCTCCTTTGTTTTCCAGCGACTGGGATTCATAAGCATTGTTGCCTCCAACTTTGGAGGCGGAGCAGGGCCACCCGGCCTCATTGCCACTGATAGCTCTCTCCTCCATGAATTCTGTCCCGAATCTTCAGTTTGGCTGAATGACTGCGAGTTGTAGTGTTAAAGCCCAGTACGTCCAGACATTATTAACTTTCTCTTATGGCTGAAGTACCCGTGGCTAAGCAGCTTAATTTAATTAGATCATACGCTCCAGATCATCTGCTTGACAGTATGGTGCAAACCATTGGCACGCCGGTCCTCTTGGGAGAGAGACTACAGGCTCTCCTTCATTATACGCCATCCATCGCCTAATGATCCAGACAAGGTGCAGAGACTAAGCACGCTGGACTCCTGATCTCAGGTCAGATGTCGGGATGCTACCATGTGCCAAAGTATGTCTGACATCTCCCTACAGGCTGCAACTCTCACAATGATGGATAACTTGGTGTGGCTCCTTTAGCCTCTGCAGATGTTCCCCTTTGCTTTGCTTTGTCCAATCTCCTTTCCCAGCAGTTTAGTAGCAAATCGGGAAGAACGAGACTCACGGGAGGAGAACCACAAATTCACTTATTACGGATAGCACCAAATATTTCCATTTATTTGTTTGCTTCCTGCTCGCTTCCTTTCATGGAGTTCAGTGCTAATGTCTTTAAATTGATGGAGTTCTCAGGTGGCACAATGGGTCAACCGGTCTGGCTGTTAATCAAAAGGTTGGTAGTTCAAGCCCTCCCAGGGATGGCTGTGGACAGGATTCCTGCATTGCAGGGGGTTCGACTAGATGACCCTTGGGTTCCCTTTCAACTCTACAGTTCTATGATTCTATGAGAGGGCGGCTATGAGTGGCTGCTAACCATGGTGGCTATGTTCTGCACTGATCCTTTCAAACTTCCTGCTCAACCACTGTGACTCTTCGTAGCTGCAATTCCTGCACTGTAGGGGTTTGGACTAGATCAGGGGTGGCCAACTTCCAAGAGACAGCAATCTACTCACAGAGTTAAAAACTGGAAGTGATCTACCCTCCTTTTTGGGGTTCAGGTCAAAGTTGTTGAGCTTTTTTTTTAAGAAGGAAAGCCCTGTTTTGTTGTTGAGCTTCTTTAGGGAAGAAAGTGATGTTGAGCTTTTTTATTTGGAAGGAAAGCCCTGTTTTTTGTGGCTCAGGTCATTTTAGGGGTGCAGGGCAAAGATGTTGAACTTTTTCAGGGCACCCAAAGTTTTCTAGCTTCTTTGGGGGGAGCCACTGATCTACCGGTGATCTACCACAGACGCCCAGTGATCTACCGGTAGATCACAATCTACCTGTTGGACATGCCTGGACTAGATGATCCATGAGGCCCCTTCCAACATGGCTTTTGTATGATTCCCCCAATATAGGAGGTTAAAAAGGAGACAGAGTACCACTCTATTCTGCCTTGTCCTGGCCACCTTACCTGGAGTCTTGTGTCCAGTTATGGGCACCACAATTTAAGAAGGATGTTGAGAAGCTGGAACATGTGCAGAGGAGGGCAGCCAAGATGAGCAAGGGTCTGGAAACTAAGCCTGATGAGGAATGGTTGAGGGAGTTGGGCATGTTTAGCCTGGAAAAGAGGAGACTGAGAGGAGATATGATAGTCACCTTCCAATATCTGAAGGGCTATCACACGGAAGATGGAGGAAGCTTGTTTTCTCCTGTTCTGGAGGGATTTTTACAAGAAAACAGTTCCAGCGCTATAATTCTATGATTCCGAATGACAGAAAGGCCTGTGGATTTTGTTTTGTTTTCCTTTTTAAAAGGAGTGGGAGGGGGGGCAAAGGTTTGATGGATGTGTGCACCCAAAATTGCTTTTTGAAAGTTGAACCCTGGGCAGTTCTTTGGTACAAATAAAGGGGTAGCGAAATGCTTGCGTTCAAAATGAGAGGCTTAAAAAGCCCCAGAGCAGCTAAATGGCTGCATTATGCAGAAAAGAAGGTATGCTGTTAAAAGTAAAATTGCTGGAGCCGTCTTATGAGAAGACCATTCTCGAAATCGCCATCATAACAGATCCGAGTAAATATGTCATTATTGTGAAGGCAAGGAAGATGGGATGCTGTGAAGGCAAACTCTCTCTTTTTTTTGGGGGGGGGTCCACCTACCAAGTGATTAAAGGCTGCCATTTATCCCCGTAATTTGTTCCTCTGGGATTTCAAGAGGTTTTTATCGCTTCATATTTAGCACTTTTCATATGAAATAATCAATACTAATTCTATGATTAAATAATTCCCTTGAATGGCTGTTTTATTTATTTTGTATTTTTGTCAATGCAGGCAGGGAAATCAACCTTCCCCCGCTTGCTTTCAAAAGACAGCAGATAGATTCTTTCTCCTTTTGCCAGTCAGTGGATCAGGACCTCCCAGGACAACTTCCAGATATATTTTCATTAACATTAACTAGTGAATATTTGTTTATTTGCTTACCCACTTATTTATTACCTGCCCTTCTCACCAAATCTCCCAGTGCGGGTTACAACATTAAAACACAATACTGAAATGAACTACAAGCAATTTCAAGAGAACTACAAAACAACCTACGAGATCGCTTTGCCCTACATGTGCCCACTCAACATAATCCCTGTTCCACATCTGTAAGAACTTGGCTGTTTAGAATCATAGAATCATAGAGTTGGAAGAGACCACAAGGGCCATCCAGTCCAACCCCCTGCCAAGCAGGGAACACCATCAAAGCATTCTTGACATATGCCTGTCAAGCCTCTGCTTAAAGACCTCCAAAAAAGGAGACTCCACCATACTCCTTGGTAGCAAATTCCACTGCCGAACAGCTCTTACTGTCGGGAAGTTCTTCCTAATGTTTAGGTGGAATCTTCTCTCTTGTAGTTTGAATCCATTGCTCCGTGTCCGCTTCTCTGGAGCAGCAGAAAACAATCTTACTCCCTCCTCTATGTGACATCCTTTTATATATTTGAACATGGCTATCATATCACCCCTTAACCTTCTCTTCTCCAGGCTAAACATACCCAGCTCCCTAAGCCGTTCCTCATAAGACATCGTTTCCAGGCCTTTGACCATTTTGGTTGCCCTCTTCTGGACACGTTCCAGCTTGTCAGTATCCTTCTTGAACTGTGGTGCCCACAACTGGACACAGTACTCCATGTGAGGTCTGACCAGAGCAGAATACAGTGGTACTATTACTTCCCTAGATCTAGATGCTATACTCCTATTGATGCAGCCCAGAATTGCATTGGCTTTTTTAGCTGCTGCATCACACTGCTGACTCATGTCAAGTTTGTGGTCTACCTAGACTCCTAGATCCTTTTCACATGTACTGCTCTCAAGCCAGGTGTCTCCCATCCTGTATTTGTGCCTTTCATTTTTTTTGCCCAAGTGTAGTACCTTACATTTCTCCTTGTTAAATTTCATCTTGTTTGCTTTGGCCCAGTTGTCTAATCTGTTAAGGTCCTTCTGAAGTGTGTTTCGTGTGTCCTTCACCTAAGGATTGGAACTTTCTGCTGCAGATATTCATATTGTGCAGCTTGAAGTGACTGGATGCATAAGAACCGACTCCTTTTGGAAATAAAACATTGTCAAGGCCCATCCGTCTAGTTAAAGCTTTACTTGCAGAACTTTCTTCAAAACAGAACAAAAAGCAGTAGATGGTACATCCAAATAGTTCCAGACAATACTTAGCACCTTGGAAAATTCAAAAGGTTTCTCTCCTTAGAAAATTCAAAAGGTTTCTCTCCTTACAGCTTCCATTTTGCCTGCAGCTTTCCCCCCCCCTGGAGATCCATTTACACATCCTTCCTTCCACAGAGGCTGGGGACAAAAACTAAAGGCAACTCCCTTTCAAAATGGAGATTTGCAACCAAATACCTGTTTCACCTGATCTAAGGTTAAACACTCATGTGGTAGCTAGCAGAAAACAACAATAGTTAATTAACAACCAACCAACCAAAGAGCTCAGAGACCACTTAGTATACTTCAGTTGAATTTTCCAATATTAAAACTTTCAGCAACACACACAGGCATTTTCCATTCCAGTGTTAATTTAACACAGGCATTTTTCCATTCTAGTTTAACAATTACACTTAGCACTTCCTGCCTATTGATATCAAGTAGGTGCCACACTGTATTCTTTTTTGACACCTGATGCTGATGCAAAATTTAATTTGTTTTGGAATTTTAACTTATTGCAAGTTTTAATGTATTGCATCCCCCCCATCCTATGGTTTTATATTTTCATAAAGCACTTTGAGATTTTTAAAAATATAATCAAGCAGTGCATAGATTTTATGAAACAAACAAAACAAAAAAACTTGGAACCATGCAAATATGATGGGTCCTAAAAACATACACCTTGAGTGTCAAAAGGCTCAGGTAGGGAGGTGTGTCTTCCATATCCCCTGGAAGTTGTACAATGAAGGTGCTGGGGAGTTCCACAGCTTCCGAGCCACCACAGAGAAGGCCCTCTCTCAGGCCATTGCCCCCTCGGCCACTGAGGACAGAGGAGCCACCAAAAGCGCCCATTAAACAATGACCAGGCCTCTAAATTGTACAGAGAGCCTATTGTGAGTACAGCAGGCCAGGCTGGGTGGGTCAATAGTCTGACTCAACCTACGAGATGGCGGTGAAAGCCACAAAGAAGTCTTACTTCTCAGCTTCCACCGCATCCGCTAGCTCTCGCCCGGCACAACTTTTTCGAACAATCAGGTCTCTAACAACCCTTGAGGATCAGTCAAATTTAAACACAAATTCGACCCATAGCTGTGAGGCATTTGCGAGCTTTTTTGTGGAGAAAGTCTTGACACTTCGCCGTGACCTTTCTGCCAATTTTGATACAATAGCGGAACTAGAGGCCCCTCGACTGTCTTCGAGTTTAGTATTGGACCATTTCGACCACATACTCCCCGCTGATGTAGACAGATTCCTCCAGGCTGGGAGGCCCACCACTTGCTCCCTAGACCCCTGCCCGTCCTGGCTGATTAGAGCGTGTCCAGACGAGGTACGGGGCCCCCTGGTTGAGATTATCAACTTGTCTCTCAGTTCAGGGACTTTCCCAGAGGAGTTGAAGGAAGCAGTGGTGCGTCCGCTCTTAAAGAAAGCATCGTCAGATCCGCTAGATCTATCCAATTATCGCCCTGTTTCAAATCTTCCGTACTTGGGTAAGATAATTGAAAGAGCGGTTGCCGAACAGCTCGGTAGGTTTCTGGATGAAACATTGGCTTTAGATCCATTCCAGTCCGGCTTTCGTCCCGGCCACGGGACCGAGACAGCACTGGTCGCCCTAACAGATGACCTCCGTAAACAGCTGGATCAAGGCGGGTCGGGGCTGCTGATTCTTCTAGATCTGTCAGCCGCCTTCGACATGGTCGATTATGAGCTTTTAGACCACCGCCTTGCCGACGTGGGGATTCAGGGCACAGTCCAACAATGGCTGCGTTCCTTTATCTCAGGTCGGGGACAGAGGGTGGCGCTAGGGAGGGGGTTGTCACCGCGGCATTCCTTGGTGTGTGGAGTCCCGCAAGGTGCAATCCTTTCCCCAATGCTTTTTAATATCTTCATGCGCCCCCTTGCCCAGATTGTCCGGAGTTTTGGGCTGGGTTGTCATCAATATGCTGATGACACCCAGATTTATCTGTTGATGGATGACCGTCCTGCCTCGGCCCCGGACACATTGACCAAGTGCCTGGAAGCTGTTGCTGGATGGCTACGTGGGAGTCGGCTGAAGCTAAATCCTTCGAAGACAGAGGTCCTCTGGCTGGGTCGGGATGACATGGGGCGGGGGGGCCAACTTCCATCTTTCGCTGGGGCCCAATTAGTGTCAGCCCCTTCTGTCAAGAGCTTGGGGGTAACCTTGGATGCCTCCCTTTCCATGGAGGCACAGGTTGCAACCACAGCCAAGGTGGCATTTTTCCATCTCCGCCGCATTAAGCAGTTGGTCCCCTATCTCTCTCAACCTGATCTAGCCACAGTGATCCATGCGATGGTCACCTCTAGGCTTGATTATTGTAATTCGCTCTACGCGGGGCTGCCCTTGAAACTGACCCAGAAACTCCAGCGGGTGCAGAATGCCGCGGCGAGGCTCCTTACGGGGTCCCGGCTGCGGGATCATATTCATCCAGTGCTTTACCAACTGCACTGGCTCCCGGTGGAGTACAGGATCAGGTTCAAGGTGCTGGTTTTGACCTTTAAAGCCTTATGCGGCTTAGGACCCTCGTACCTACGAGACCGCCTCTCCCGGTATGACCCACAGAGGACATTACGGTCCACAAATAATAACATATTGGAGATCCCGAGTCACAAGGTGGCTAGGCTGGCCTCGACCAGGACCAGGGCCTTCTCAGTACTGGCCCCGACCTGGTGGAACGCTCTGTCCCAGGAGACTAGGGCCCTGCGGGATTTGTCATCTTTTCGTAGGGCCTGCAAGACAGAGCTGTTTCGTTTGGCCTTCGGACTGACGCAGTCTGACCCCACGGTTACCCCTAAGGTTTTATTTATAATGGTTTTATCTTATTCGTAGATTTTTAATTTTAAAATTGAATTTTAACATTGTATTATTCTGTTGTTTTAACTGAATTGTTTCTTTTATATTTGTGTTGATATTATTTGTTGTTAGCCGCCCTGAGCCCGGTCTTGACTGGGAAGGGCGGGGTATAAATAAAAATTATTATTATTATTATTATTATTATTATTATTATTATTATTCTGTCCCTAATGCTGAAATCCAAGGGCAAATCTGCAGGTGGAAAACCTCAGAAGCGACCTGGCCTGGCCTTCAGTTCAGCCCACGGAAATGCCCACCAAGCCTCCATAATCGGTTAGAAATGACAAAAGATTGTTATGTTAGGAAAACATTCTTTAAGAAACAGATAAAAATTCCTGGAAGCTTTAAAGAGGGTTCCAGAATTTTCTTTGGTGTGTAGGAGTGGCACTCTAGGTTTGATTGGTGACAGCTGGAGGTGCCAATAAAGGGAGGAAGTTGCGGGCTGCAATTTCCGCAAGAGGAAAGCTCTCTCTCTCTCTCTCTCTCTCTCTCTCTCTCTCTCTCTCTCTCTCTCTCTCTCTCTCTCTCTCTCTCCCCCCCCCCTCTCTCTCTCTCTGGCAGCACGCACGCTGAAAACAAGGTTGAAAGTAAGACAATGTGTGCTGCTGGTACTAAGTTTTGCTGTGTCAGAATTGTTGCTTCATGGACTGAGATTGTACCGTGCGGGAGAGATAAAGAAGGAATGTGAATAGTTTGTACAGTGGAACCTCGGGTTGAGGACATAATCCATGATGGAGGCACATCCGCAATCCACAGAGTTTGTAACCTGCAGTGCTGTGTCTGCGCACGCGCGTGACGTGATTTGGCGCTTGTGCGCATGCGGCAAAACCTGGAAGTAACCCTTTCTGGTACCTCTGGGTTTCCCGCGGTCCACAACCTGAAAACACGTAACCCGAAGCGTTTGTAACCCAAGGTACCACTGTATGTAATAGTAACAGAAATGTTTGTGCAACCAGTCAAGCAATAAAGAAGCTCTCGATTGTGAATTTGAGGATGACTCCTGTTCTTGTCCTCTGCCTCCGGGGAAAACTCTGCTACAAACAGTAAGAAGTGGTTTTACCGAGGTGCCACCACACAAGCAGAAAAGCGCAGTGGAAGTGTGTGAGCAGTAACCTCTAATATCTTATACACCACTGAAAAGGGCAATCATTGTGTTCTGCTTGCCTGCTGATCCCAAGTTACATGCTGACAAGTCCTCATCTAGGGAAAGTCACTGGTGGGAGGTGCAGGGCTGAATATTTAGGGGCAGAAGAAGAAGGGGGGGGAGTTTGGACTTGATATCCCGCTTTATCACTTCCCAAAGGAGTCTCAACGCGGCTAACATTCTCCTTTCCCTTCCTCCCCCACAACAAACACTCTGTGAGGTGAGTGAGGCTGAGAGACTTCAGAGAAGTGTGACTAGACCAAGGTCACCCAGCAGCTGCATGTGGAGGAGCGGAGACGCGAACCCGGTTCCCCAGATTACGAGTGCACCGCTCTTAACCACTACACCACGCTGGCTCCTGTGAGGCTGGCTTTGTTGAGGGGCAATGGCTCACTTTTGCAAATTGCGACCCAGAGGAAGAGGTTTTCTCATCCCGCTGCTGAGAGGCTTGTAATCAGCTCTCCATCCTCGGGGCTCCAGGGAGCATTTCTCTATATCCCGGCCCTGCAAGCAGGAAGCACCTTGAGCCTCTGAAAGCCTTTCTTCCCAAGCGAAATAATCCGGGAGTTATTGAAGCAGGCTCGTGCATCGAGCCGTATGCCGGGGGGTGAACCACTGACCTGCCTGACAGCTCCATAACTCGAACTCATATCCTTAGAGACAAGAAAGTGTCAGAGACTACACCACTAGGCTGGTGCTGAGCTAGGCTGGTGCTGAGCTATCCCAGCCATTCTCCCTACAGCGGCCTTGGTACTGTTTTTGGCCCCTTAGCCCCTTCCCCCACCTTCAAATGAAATCCATTTAACTGAGCATCCAAGAACACTCTCTTTGAATGTTTTCTTTCCAAGCACTATATTGTCCTCTGTGCGCAGAGACTATTGATTTCTTGCAATACAATAGCGTTTACTTAAACTAGCTCCCTTGATGAAAACCTCACAGCATTAGTTAAACGAGAAGAGGGCTAGATTCCAGCATAACGTTTTATGTGCACTGGGCCATGGCGGCAATTTTTCTCCATGGCTAAATACACAAAATGTTCAGTAAAAACAACAACAAGTTATCCCACTCTCTCAGATTACTAGGGACATGAATGAAGCTGAATGTTGGAAGATTCAGGCCAGATAAAAGGAAGCCCTTTGTGCAGCAAAAGTCAACTTAGGTGAAGTTAACTATGGAACTCCCTGCCACAGGAAGCCACCAACCTCGATGGCCTTAAAAGAGGATTAGACAAATGCATGAAGGAAGTTAAGGCTATAGATGACTACTAGCCACAGTGGCTATGCTCTACCATACCTCTAACATTTTTGTCCCCAAAATTAGGACATCAGGAGGGGCGCACCTTGCAATTCAGCAGGTGCGCCAGAGCTCTGCCGTGCCCCTGCTGACTCGCGCCGGACTGAAAAACAGAACCAAAAAGCAGGAGATGCAAATGGAAGCTGTGATTGGGTCCCGTGTTTCCCGGATGTCACACATAAAACGGGACAGTTGTAGGATATGTGCTCTGCCTCCACGGTTGGAGTCAGCAATGCTTCTGAATGCCAGTTGCTGGAAACCACAGGAGAAGAGAGTTGCTCTTGTGCTCAAATCCTGCTTGCAGGATTCCCATGGGCATCTGGTTGGCCATCGTGAGAACAAGATGCTGGGCTAGATCCAGCAGGCATACCCTCCAACATTTCCCCTGCCCATCTCACTGGGTTGCCCCAGCCACTCTGGGTGGCTTCCAACAGAAGAATAAAATAATCGATTAAAGATTAAAAGCCTCCCTAAACAGGGCTGCCTTCAGATGTCTTCTAAAAATCCGGTAGCTGTTTTTCTCTTTGACATCTGATGGGAGGGCGTTCCACAGGGCAGGTGCCACTACCGAGAAGGCCCTCTGCCTGGTTCCCTGCAACTTGGAAGGAACCGCCAGAAGGCCTTCAGCACTGGACCTCAGTGTCCGGACAGAACGATGGGGGTGGAGATGCTCCTTCAGGTATACTGGGCCAAGGCCATTTAGGGCTTTAAAGGTCAGCATCAACACTTGGAATTGTGCTCGGAAATGTACTGGGAGCCAATGTAGATCTTTCAAGACCGGTGTTATGTGGTCTCGGCAGCCGCTCCCAGTCACCAGTCTAGCTGCCACATTCTGGATTAGTTGTAGTTTCCAGGTCACCTTCAAAGGTAGCCCCACGTAGAACGCATTGCAGTAGAGGTTTGATCTTCTTGCAGTCCATGCTCAAGAGTCTCCTCCAGCACCATAATTCAAAAGCATCAATTCTTCGGCAATCAGCCTTCTGATAACTAGAACTTGCACCACTCTGGCGAGACAGTCTGCAGGCAGGTAGGGTCTCAGCCTGCATACCAGATGGAGCTGATAGACAGCTGCCCTGGACACAGAATTGACCTGCGCCTCCATGGACAGCTGTGAGTCCAAAATGATTCCCAGGCTGCGCACCTGGTCCTTCAGGGGCACAGTTACCCCATTCAGGAGGGGAGAGGACCCTTGTGTTCGAATCCTGCTTACAGATTTCCCATAATGGGTAGCTGGTTGGCCCCTATGAGAACAAGAAGCTGAGCTAGAGGGGTCACTGGCCTGATCCGGCGGTGCTGTCCTTCTGTGACAGAACATGGGACTTCCTGCATCTGAACTATGTGTTGGAAATGCTCGAGGTTGTGTCAGTCTAGAATCCCTGCTCATCTCTCCCCCCCCCACACACACACGTGAATAACATTTGCACTTTGATGATCTCCTATGGGGTTCAACTTACTCTTTTGGGGTGGTTCGTGCCAATTTTTTAGGTGGGAAAGAATATTTTTCTGGTAATTGGGTATTTACCTCATCAGCATAATGATCCTCAATTATGCAATTAGTTTTCATGTGTGTAATCATTTGAACATGTCATTATGCCTAATTGCACCTTTAAAAAAGCTATAAGACAAAATCCTCATCCTTTGATTGACACGTGCATGGATGGGGTAAGGGAAGCCCAAGGAGGGGAAGGAGAGCGGCCTTCTGTCTTTCAAGTTATTTTTTTTACATTTTTAAAAATAAAATCAACATCTTACTAAGATGGAGAAGTTTCTGGTGTCCTCTCCTGGTTTTTTGTTTGCATTTGCCTTGAAATCATTGCGGGTATTTTTGGGGGTGGGGGCAGTCAGTCTGGAAGATGCCCTGAGCATAGGTGCCAACTCCCAGATTGAAAAATCCGGGATTGGCGTGGCGTGGCACCGGAAGTCACGCTGCGGCCATTTTGGAACCGGGCAGAGCAGCACCGGAAGTCGCTTCTACGCATGCTCTGCCCATTTCCAAAATGGCTGAAGCGCCAGAAATCGCTTCTGCGCATGTCCAGAGACTCCAAACATGCGCAGAAGGAGCCTCCCCGGGCCGGTAAGAATCCGGGGGATTTACGGGAGTTTTTAAAATCCGGGCTGCCAGCGGGAAACGGCTGGGAAAACGGGGGTTTCCCGGGGAATACGGGAGACTTGGCAGCTATGGCCCTGAGTCTCCTCCAATTCTTTGGGTCCTGTGCCCAGTGAGAATTGGAGGAGTTTGCTGAGCTGGTCAGACAAGGTTATTATTATTATTATTATTATTATTATTATTATTATTATTATTATTATTAGACAGTGATCTTAGCTGCCCACTTGAGTGTCTTCATCAGCATCCCAAAAGGATGAGCCAGGTTGCAAGTGCTACAACTACCGTATTGGCCTGAATATAAGCCTCACTCCCCCCCCCCCAAATTCCGACCGTGAAAAGTTATAGCGTGGCTTATATTTGCGACCTTACTATATGCAGCCAGGAGCACGGGGCAAACAGCGCCAGGAGCGAGGCAAAGCACCGTCCGCCCTGCACGTAGTCCCTCGTCCTCTCCCCCCAAGGCCAGGAAGGGAGAGAGCGAGAAAGGGGGAAGGCCGCGGGCAATGTAGCGCAGCTCCCCCCGCCCCAGTATGCAACCCAGAGCAGCGGAGAATGGAATGGCTGATATTGGAGTATTTTTTTCTCCCCCCCCTTTCCAATTTTAAAGGTGTGTCTTATTTTGGGTGCAGCTTATATCCGGGCCAATGCGGTAAGTGATGGGGCTCTCCAGGATAATAGGTGGGCCTTTCCTCAACCCCATCATTTAGCTGTGAGGGAGGAGAACAGGCTGGAAGCTGGAGACATAGAGAAGGAAGATCTGTTGGGGTGCTGATGCTGTGAGCCCCAACATCCTATGCCCAGGTTGTATATATCCTATATAATAAAGTCCAAGTGTCTCTGCGTCCAGTCTGTGTGTCCGTGGGATTGCGCTACTGCGCATGTGCCCCACGGACAGCCTTCGGACAGGATAAACCAGGACCGTGAGAGAGATTACATGCTTGCTTATACACAACCATACAAAAAAAAGTGTGCAGCTTCCCCTTGCCTCTGCTGCGCTACGGAAGGATCTATCTCTTTCCTCCTGGTTTCTTCTCCGTTAGAGGGGCAGGAGAGGAGGCAGGCGAGTGCGGGCGAAAGGGAAAGGGAGGGTAGGTGGGTGTGGATAGAGAGAGTGCACGAGCTGCGAGTTATGCGGCTGCTGGGCTGAAGGATCGTTTAGCCATTACTGAGGGGCGAAAGCAGGAGAGCGGGCAGGCGGGCGCACCCACGGGGGAAGGGGGAATTAGTCCCTGGAAGTGTGTGTGGATTTTGGGGGGGGTGGTTGGAAGGTCTGCTGCAACTGGGACCAGCGAGGGGGGCGGGAGAGAGAGAGAGAGAGAGAGAGAGAGAGAGAGAGAGAGAGAGAGAGAGAGAGAGAGAGAAGAGGAGTAGAAAAAGAGGGTGGGAAATGGGGAGGGAGAGAGGAAGATGAGGAGCCAGCTGGCTGGGGCGGGGGGGGGCAGGGAAGGGACTGAGTGAGGAGCTGAGGTGGTAGCGGTGGGTGGTTAGTGGGGGGGGGCGCTAATTAATTCTAGCACCCGTTAATTTAACGGGCTTCATGATACTAGTGTTTATATAAAAGCATATGTCTTAAAGGCACCACATTCTCCACCTGACTTCATTCCAAGGAAACAGAACTCTGGGCAAGGCCTGGCACCCCCGGAGCCTCTTGCCGCTTGGAGTTTGGGGTGGCATGCGACTATGTGCTTGGGTTCCTTGTGGGGTGGCAATGGCGATGAGGCAATGGTGCGGCCCTTCAGTCCTGGGAGCCTCAGCCAGCGTTTTGGAATGGTAAAGACGAGATGCCGGTTTGCTGCCTCATTGAGAAAAGAGGCCACAGACGCAGCTATTTTTGATTTTGTGCAATCTGCTGCTCCCCTCATCACAGCAAGGATTGCTAAAGTGGGCATTGTTATTTTGCAAGCCAAATTTGCAACAACAAAAAAAGAAAATGAAAAGACCTCTTTAAAATTATATTTACAGCTTCCTTTGATCACAATTAAGTGAAACATAAAAGGCTCCTTTCATGTCTAAGCAGAGACAGGAAGTGCAGTTTTAATTGACAGAAATGCTGATAATTACACTTCATTACTGCCTGCAAGAGGGATAGTGCTTACTCAGAATACTCCTGTCCTGATTTAATGCTCCAGGCCTAGATTACGAAAATTCATACTTTGTGAGGCAGCTCTTGGAGACAAATTTCCAAATCTTTTGGTAGAAAGTGGAGGTAGAAATAACAGTCTTGTGGGGGGTCTTAAGGATGAAAAAAATGATTATTGTAGAGGCTTTTGCAGCCTGCAGTCCACTTCATCAAACATATGGTGTGTTGCCTTGAATTGCCTTGAATTGCAGGTTCAATGAGTGTTCAGTCTGCCTGGGTGCAAATAGTCAATCTCTACGGTTGTGCGGTGGATGCTTGGGTTGCAAATGTGATCCGGGCGGGAGGCACGTTCTCAACCTGCAGCATTTGCAACCCGTGCTTGCGCATTTGCGCATGCGCGGGTCGTGATTTGGTGCTCCTCCGCATGCACACGTGCTGAAACCCGGAAATAACCTGTTCCGGTACTTCCAGGTTTGGCGTGGAGCACGACCTGAAAAGACGCCACCTGAAGCTGCTGTAACCCGAGGTATGACTGTATAGTCATTCACATGTGACATTCAATGAGTCTGTCTACCTGCGTATGTCATAGCTGTGCTGCCCAGATCAACCAATGTAACTCTTTCACAAAAACACTTGTACATGTGTAGAGGCAGCTTGTGCCTGGGTTCAAGGTAACATGTGGAACAGTCTCCCTTGTGAGGCTGAGGACTCTCCTTCCTTGGAGGTTTTTCAGCAAAGGTTGGATGGTCATCTGTCATGGATGCTTTAGCTGACGTTCCTGCACTGCAGGGGGCTGGACTAGATGACCATGGGGGTACCTTCCAACTCTTCAATCCTATGAGTCTATGATAAGAATATAGGATGAGCCTGCTGGATCAGGCCAGTGGCAGTGGAGGAGGAACAGACCAGCTGTTGCATCAGACCAAAGCTCATCTAGTCTAGCACCCTGTGCTCAGAGTGGACACCCAAACGACTGTGGGAAACCGACAAGCAGGATTTGAGCTCAAGCGCCCTCTCTGGTGGTTCCGAGCAACTGGAATTCAGAAATGTTGCTGCCTCCCATCACGGAGGCAGCTGTCAGGGACTGAACCAGAGACCTTTGGCATGCAAGGCAGACGCTCTACCAGTGAGTTATGGGACCCTTCCCTGTGTCCTAGGAGATGAGGATTTGCTCAAATTGCATTCTGAACAGGAATTCTCCAGCAGAGACAGGGCAAGATGCTCCCAGAACAGGGGAGCGCAAGATGCACCGAGCTTATTTGGCCCATGGGCCTGCAGGTGAAGGTAAAGGACCCCTGAACGCTTAAGTCCAGTCCAAGGTGACTCTGGGCTTGCGGCGCTCATCTCACTTTCAGGCCGAGGGAGCCGGCGTTTGTCCACAGACAGCTTCATGTGGCCAGCAGGACTAAACCACTTCTGGTGAAATGGGGCACCGTGACGGAAACCAGAGTGCATGGAAACACCATTTGCCTTCCTGCCACAGCGGTACCTATTTATCTACTTGCACTGGCGTGCTTTCGAACTGCTAGGTTGGTAGGAGCTGGGACAGAGCAATGGGAGCTCACCCCATCGTGGGGATTCAAACTGCCAACCTTCTGATCGGCAAGCCGAAGAGGCTCAGCGGTTTAGACCACATCGCCCCCCGCCTTGGCCTGCATCCCACGCCCCATTGCCTGCTGCTGTGGATGAGCCATGCCCATCTGCCGTTTGTGCTTCTAGGAGATGGGGTGGAAGAAGGAGACTTCAGCTGGCTGCCCCGAGGCTCAGCACTGGCTCCCACCCCACACTGACCAGCGAGCTGCCCCCGAGCCCTTCCTTGCGCAGCCGACGCCATCCATGCAGCAAGAGCCTTTTGGCAATGTTAGTGTACACCAGCTTCGCTCCTCGCTGGCTTGCTGCTTGTTGCTAACCAGCCCTGCAAAGCTCAAGGATCAGCTGCGCTAAATATAACCCTCCTTTCTAAGCCACTGCTGGGATGCAAAGGAAGATGCTCCGTCAATTCCTTCCCAACTGTACATCGGCATCTTTGCCGAGAGCAGGCCTCTTGCTCGGAAGAAGCGGCAGGGATGCGGGCGATGCAGAGCCTTCCTTTCAGAACAGGAGGATCATAGAATGGTAGAGTCGGAAGGGATCCCGAGGGTCATCTAGTCCAACCCCATGCAATGCAGGAATGGCAGCTCAATCTCAGATTGATAGGTGAGACTGGGACCTAACCCAAAGATCTCTCTCGGATTCAGCTGGACACAACTTCCACTGGTCTGGCCAGCATAGCCCATAATCAGGGTGGCTTCCTAGAGGCATCTGGTTGGCTGCTGGGAGAACAGGATTCTGTGGGATGTGATACACAAGTAGCAGTCAAATACAACATTCCTTGTTTTCCTAGAGTGGACATGCAAGAGGATGGTCCAGCCAGTCGGAACTTCCTGTTTCCTCCTGGGATGGGACATACTTCCTTTGCCTGTGACTAGAGGTGGGTGTGACCTTACCTGTGCCGGTAACAAAAGCACAAGGCACAAAACGCTCTTTCTCTCTTTTTGACTTCCTCCGTCGTTGGAGCAGCTCTTAGCCAGAGATGCTCTGTTGGCTTAGGACACTGGGATTATTCCCACATGGGATAGTTCCACATGTACATTATATACTTTGTAACTAAGTCTGCCTTCAGGGACCCAACTGTGAACAGATGATGTGAGTAAACTTATTTTATATACCTTAAACAAGATAGTGGCATGTTTATTCTTTTAAGAGGGATAAAAGGGGAACTTACCAGGAACATACAATTCAATACTGAATTGTATGATAGTGAGAGGCTTACACAAGCCTGCACCCAGCTACCCGCTGTGCGTTTAAAAGGGGAATGTAAAACTCTGCTAAGTAAAGGAACTTGCTAGCGCAAATTAGGAAGGATATTATTAAACAATGTATCCTCTCCTGCCTCCCTGAACATTCCCACCGATTCTGCACCTGATGTTCCGCTGGCCTGATCCAGCAGCTGCCCCTTGCATCCTAACGCCCTCCCAGCAAAGCCCACTTAAAATATTGGCGATGTATTTCAGTCTGGCGATTGCATCCTTCCATACATAGTTAATTACATCTGACTCCTTGCTTGCTTAGCACCGCGGACTGCGCTAACAAGGTTTGCGCGCCGTTATTCTCGAAGCGTCATTAGGGAGGCTGTCTTTTATAGATTTCACTTTTATTACATGCACCGCTAATGAAGGCATAATGCGATTATGATGGACCGAGTCCCAGGGAAAATTGTTGCCAATTGGGTTTGGCACAAAATAATAAATTGCCTTTGGATCGAGTGGTAGGTTTGGGGAATAAAAAGAGGGACCCTTTTAGGCATCAAAATAAGGCCTGTTATGAGTTGAACAAGGAAATTAGATTTAACAGAAGCAAATCAATTTGCAGCATAAACTAACACAATAGCTATATACAAGCTGGGACTCCAATTTTTTTTGGGGGGGTGGGGAGAATGTGGTATCTTTATTTATTTTTTATTTTTTGCAGAGGAAATGTTTTAGATGAATTAGTTGTTTGTCCCTCCTCTCGCCTGATTGTTTTCCCCAATTAAATTTTCTTATAGATTCTTAAAGCGAACAAGCTTGCTCCTCTAAGGAAAGTTGAATTGAATCGCTAAGTAGGAGAGTCATAAGGATTTGTCTCTAAACACCAGAGGTGCCTGTTCAGCAGCAGAAAACTGCTAGGTCTGAAAAAATTATAAGAATTCTCGAGCCTAGCAAGGGCTCCTGAAAAAATGGGGTGGTATTCATAGAATCACAGGAGAACTGGGGTCTCCGGGGCTCATCTAGTCCCACCCCCTGCAATGCAGGAATCACAGCTAAAGAAGCCCTGACAGGTGGCCATCCAACCTCTGCTTAAAACCTCCAATATATCACCTCTCAGTCCACAATTTTCCAGGCTAAACATACCCAGCTCCTTCAACCGTTCCTCATCAGGCTTGGTTTCCAGACCCTTGATCCTCTTGGTTGCCCTCCTCTGCACACCTTCCAGCTTGTCAGCATCCTTCTTAAATTGTGGCGCCCAGAACTGGACACGATATTCCAAGTGTGGTCTGACCAAGGCAGAATAGAGTGGGACTATGACTTCCCTTGACTGGGATTGAATGCTAGTCCTATTCATAGTAGATCTACTGAAGTTAATAGAAATGGCTATCTGAGGTTGTCTTTGTCCATGGAGTTTGAGACATCACCTTGCCGACAAAGGTGGAGCAGAGACATCACCTTGCCGACAAAGGTCCGTATAGTTAAAGCTATGGTTTTCCCAGTAGTGATGTATGGAAGTGAGAGCTTGAGAGTCCCATGGATTGCATGAAGATCAAACCTATCCATTCTTAAGGAAATCAGCCCTGAGTGCTCCCTGGAAGGACAGATCGTGAAGCTGAGGCTCCAATACTTTGGCCACCTCATGAGAAGAGAAGAATCCTTGGAAAAGACCCTGATGTTGGGAAAGATTGAGGGCACTAGGAGAAGGGGACGACAGAGGACGAGATGGTTGGACAGTGTTCTCGAAGCTACGAACATGAGTTTGACCAAACTGCGGGAGGCAGTGCAAGACAGGAGTGCCTGGCGTGCTATGGTCCATGGGGTCACGAAGAGTCAGACACGACTAAACGACTAAACAACAACAAAATCTGAGGTTAATTCATTTCCATGGGTCTCTGCTGAGCAGGACTTAGCCAAATACAACCCAGGGACATCAAATGAATGCACTTACGCAGGTTGCACGGCAGTGAAATGGAGTTTGCTTCACAGTGGTACCTACGTCCTCAAATTTAATCTGTTCCAGAGGTCCATCCCCAAACCAAAGCGTCACAGAACCAAGGTGCACTTTCCCGTAGAAAGTAATGTAAAATGGATTACTCCGTTCCAGACTTTTAAAAACAACCCCTAAAACAGCAATTTAATTTAATTTAATTCAAAATAATCAATGTAAAGGGACCCCTGACCATTAGGTCCAGTCGCGGACGACTCTGGGGTTGCACACTCATCTCGTGTTACTGGCCGAGGGAGCCGGCATTTGTCCACAGACAGATTTTCTGGGTCATATGGCCAGCATGACTAAGCTGCTTCTGGCGAACCAGAGCAGCGCACGGAAACGCCGTTTACCTTCCTGCTTGAAGCGGTACCTATTTATCTACTTGCACTTTGACGCGCTTTCGAACTGCTAGGTTGGCTGGAGCAGGGACCGAGCAACGGGAGCTCACCCCGTTGCGGGGATTCGAACCGCTGACCTTCTGATCGGCAGGCCCTAGGCTCTGTGGTTTAACCCACAGCGCCACCCGCCTTGTAATCAATGTACTGCACTATAAAATAAATAAGACAGTATTGTAGATGATAAAAATTCAGATTATATGATAGCTATTGTTTGGATGGAGGGCTTTTATCCATTTCCGCAGTCACACAATCAATCAGTAGCTAAACTGGGTTCCACACAGTCACAAAAGCAAACGAACCGGAAAAGCCTCAAAAACAAAAACGCAAAATAAATAGCAAAAACAAAAGCGCCAAACTTAATCTGTTCCGGAAGTCCGTTTGACTTCTGAAATGTTTGAAAAACCAAGGTGCAGCTACAGATTGGTGCAGGTGCTCTGGAATCAATAGCCGACGGCCGCATCAGACGTTTGGCTT
The DNA here is from genome assembly GCF_963506605.1 of Zootoca vivipara. NCBI lineage: Eukaryota > Metazoa > Chordata > Lepidosauria > Squamata > Lacertidae > Zootoca > Zootoca vivipara. Next base: position 2,078,049 of record NC_083276.1, read on the forward strand.
CTGAAAAACATTTGAAAACCGGAACACTTACTTCCAGGTTTTTGGTGTTTGGGAACCAAGGCGTTTGAGAACCAAGGTACCACTGTCTCTCCATCGGGGATGCAGCAAGCAGACAGCTCAGCTTATGAATCATCTCTAATAGGGGCTGCAGAAAAATGGTTGTTTAGCAGGGAGCACCGAATCTGCCGCCCGCCCTTGCAGTCCTGAGGTGCTCCCAACCGGCTGTTTTCGGGAGAGGAGGCCCAGGATGGGAGAGAGATGTGCAAGCACAGACTCTTGCGCACATAAGCATTTCTCTCTCCCCGTTATGGAATTTCACTTTCCTTGCTAATGCTAATGACTCTCGCTTTCCCCACTGTGGCAGTAATAGCTGCTAATCAACTTGTAATGCAGTAATCACAACTGCAGGCTATGGCCATGCAAAGCAGGGGGAAAGAAATAAAGAAATAAATGGGGGGGGAGAGGGGGAAGGAGGGAAAGGAAGAAAGGAGAGGGGAGAGGGAGAGAGAAAGAGGGAGAGGAAGGAGGGGGAGAGGAAGAGGGGCAAGGCAGGCACCACAGAAATTAGAAAAAAGTAGGAGGAAAAAATTTCAACTACCAGTATAAATAAAGTGGAAGTATATACAATAATAAACATTATCACTATAGGTTTTGTTCCATTTCGAAAAATGACATTTCATTTTGCTGTTTATCAGTGCTTTTTCCTGGGGGGACGCAGGTACACATACCCCTAAACATTTTGTGAATCTTTGTACTTTTGTCCATTTAGTGTATTTATTTTCCCCGATTTGAACTATAAACTGGTGACTTTCTCAAGACAAAACGAGAGTGCCCCTAAACATTTTTTAAAAAGAAAAAAAGCACTGCTGTTTATTATTGTTCATATTTTGAATTAGATGTATATGGGGTACTGAAATCTCTTAAGTGCTTAAGGCCTGAAAAGGTCTTGATCTGGCCCTGGAAAGAAGGGACCAGGTGTTTTTTTTTGGGGGGGGTTTGAGAGATATACAAAGCTGGTGGAAAGCAGATTAAGACGTTGGCACTAGCTTGGCTGCAGGAGTTGCTGGAAGGAAACGTACAAGACGCCATCCAAACATCTTGGGGAACCCTCTCCAGATTTTTGTGGCGTTTACTCCTTAGCCTTATCTCTCCCAGGGGACCCAGGTGGCGCTGTGGGTTAAACCACTGAGCCTAGGGCTTGCTGATCAGAAGGTCGGCGGTTCGAATCCCTGTGACGGGGTGAGCTCCCGTTGCTCGGTCCCAGCTCCTGCCAACCTAGCAGTTCGAAAGCACGTCAAAATGCAAGTAGATAAATAGGAACCGCTACAGCGGGAAGGTAAACAGCATTTCCATGTGCTGCTCTGATTCGCCAGAAGTGGCTTTGTCATGCTGGCCACATGACCTGGAAGCTGTACGCCGGCTCCCTCGGCCAATAATGCGAGATGAGCGCGCAACCCCAGAGTCGGTCACGACTGGACCCAATGATCAGGGGTCCCTTTACCTTTACCTTTACCTTATCTCTCCCAAACATAGGGTTCAGAGTCTTCCTTCTCCTAGATGCTGTGCCGGATTTACGGATAAGCTAAACAAACTCTAGCCTAGGGCCCCACTCTCTTGGGGGCCCCCAAGAAAATTAAAGGGGAAAAAACCTGGATGTACATTTCCAAAATATAAGATAAGAAAACAAATAAAATAAAACTTACATACAGCAACAGTGTTTAGTGTTGTGTAGGCTCCTAGGATGTAAGTCATGGGTCCTGCCTGCTAGCCTGCTCCCTAAAATATCACTGGTTTGCTCCTTTCTATATATAGGGCGCCTACAAAATAAAAAAAATTCCTTCAGTAGCACCTTAAAGACCAACTAAGTTTATATTTTGGTATGAGCTTTCGTGTGCATGCACACTTCTTCAGATACACCAGAAACAGAAGTGTCAGACCCTATATATATATACAGAGGGTGGTGGGTGAGGTGCTAAAGAAAGCTTGATCATGCATAATGAGATAAGAATCCGATGTCTCTATTCATCCCAGGTGCTTCCATGGTTTTAAGCTTGGTAATGATTTCCAATTCAGCAAGAATTGGAAAGCTTAAAACCATGGAAGCACCTGGGATGAATAGAGACATCGGATTCTTATCTCATTATGCATGATCAAGCTTTCTTTAGCACCTCACCCACCACCCTCTGTATATATATATAGGGTCTGACACTTCTGTTTCTGGTGTATCTGAAGATGTGTGCATGCACACGAAAGCTCATACCAAAATATAAACTTAGTTGGTCTTTAAGGTGCTACTGAAGGAATTTTTTTTATTTTGCTTCGACTCAGACCAACACGGCTACCTACCTGTAACTAGGGCGCCTACATTCTGCATGGACTGGTTGTAACAATTACTTTGATAAAATACATATTTTGTTATGTGCAAATGGCGTGAGCTACCTATTAGGTCCATAAGTTACCGTATAGCATATATTAAAACAAACAAACAAACAAAAAACCAGCAACAAAGGGCAGCTCCTCTATAGCACATGCAGAATCTGCCTTCTTAATCATTGGACCCCCTCTTGGTCCACTCCAGCCCCTGTTTTCAGACACAGGGGAAGTCCCTAACACAGGCACCCCCAAACGTGGCCCTCCAGATGTTTTGGGACTACAACTCCCATCATCCTTAGCTAACAGGACCAGTGGTCAGGGATGATGGGAACTGTAGTCCCCAAAACATCTGGAGGGTCGAGTTTGGGGGTGCCTGCCCTAATGCATCAAGGGTTAGAGACCCATCAGCTACCTTTGCCTGGTTTAGCCTGCCAGTTGAAGCCGTTCTCCAGGTGTGCCACTGTCACCTGCTGACATCTTCTAGGAGCCACAGGTGAGAGCTGAGTGCAGGGTGGGGACCAAAGGTGGACAACCTACCCCAGAAGGAGCACAGTGTCGTCCCCCCACCAGAGATACTGCCCCTCCCCTAACACCAAATAGTAATGGAGTATTGATGTTTTATCAACTCAAGAGCAGGGTGCAAGAGAATGATTTAGGCTTCCTTTGTTGAGTCGATCATTTTGGGAATCGCTTTTTCATATAGGAGACATGCTTCTTTTATGTTTTCCAATTAATCTGAACAAAAGGACCTCTGCGTATGCATAGATCCTGTTTGGTTCTCGAACACTGCAGTCCTGTGCTCAGAAATAACTCCCGCCGAGTTCTGCGTGGCTGTTTCCTAGGGAAGTGGTATAAAACGACGGCTGTTTTAGACATACTTCAGAGACATGCTCACGATTGTCCTGTACACAGCCCTCCTCTCCAAAACAAGGCACTTCTGGGTGCTTTTTAGCCATTATCTGTGCTGCAGTATCAAACACTTTGGCAAATTACTTAATTTTCTATTTTGCATCATTCTGGTGCAGGAAGCCAGGAAGAATGTGAATAATTTCATCCATTAAGTGGGACATTAGTTGCCATGGAAACAATGCCCCCATATAAATCTGTATCGTAGTCCCTCTGCCCACTGTGGGGGCTGCAGAAGGGCCTTAACAAGCTAGGAGAGTTGCAGGATCAGGCCAAGTGCTCGCCTAGTCCAGCAACCTGCTCTTGCAGTGGCCAGTCATATATTCTCAGTGCTCACAATGGCCCTGTAAGGTGGGATAGTATAGTTGCAGTTGGTAGAGTATGAGATTCTTAATCTCGGGGTTGTGGGTTCGAGACCCACTTTGGGCAAAAGATTCCCGCATTTCAGGGGGTTGGACTAGATGACCCTCACAGTCCCTTCAAACTCAACAATTCTCTGATTCTATAGAGGGAGGCATGTCTGAGGCCACCCTGGGAGTTCATGGAAGAGGCAAGATTCAAGCCAACCGAAATGATTATGGGGATGAAGAAACACCCCGATCAAGAAAGGTTGCAGACTTTTTCATTTAGATGACAGGCGAGGAAAAGGCGCCATGATAGAAGTTTATTAAGAGAATGCATGGCAAGGAGAAAGCAGATAGAGAAAGTTCCCCGCTCCTCACAACACAATGTCCAATGATTGGCCCCTGGTCTGATCCTGCAGGCTCTTAAGCCGCGGACTTCCTGATTCCAAGCTCATCCCTCTTGGCAGGACACTACCATGGTTTGCTTTCTTCAACAGGGACTCCAAGCAATTCATTGTCAGAAGGGATGGCATTTGCCAGCCCTCTCTTTGCCGAGAGTTGGAGAGAGAGAGAGAGAGAGAGAGAGAGAGAGAGAGAGAGAGAGAGAGAGAGAGAGAGAGAGAGAGAACAGGAGAGAGAACAGGAGAGAGAACAGGAGAGAGAACAGGAGAGAGAGAGAGAGAGAACAGGAGAGAGGATGGGAGACAGGCGGAGATGAGAAATCCATAAACTGGTAAAATGAAGTGAAATCAATTGTCCTTCCAAGACCTGAGTTGAGAAAATAGAGATTTGAGGGGAGAAAACACAGAGACCTGTGCAATGTGTTGGAACCATGATAGGCTAGTTTTGCCAGAGTTTTGCTGATCTAGTGGCATCAGAATCTCTTTGCCTGCTTAAGGAAGTCATTTTCCGGACACTATAAAGAGCTGGCACCCACACCGAGCCCTTCAGAGCATCTGAAGCTCTCAGGTAGCAATGGCCAAGTGGAGCACTCCAGGAGTCGGATACAATTCCGTGCCACCCCCCAAGCCCCAAGTGGTGAGAAATTATAACCGGAGCATGTCCCACTTTGGTGAAAGAGTGCGCTGACAGGTAGGGTCTCAGCCTACCTGTAGACAGCTGCCCTGGACACACAAATAACCTGCACTTCCATGGACAGTTGTGAGTCCAAAATGAAAGCAACCCCTGGTTCTTTAGGGGCGCAGTTCATAGAATCATAGAATCATAGAGTTGGAAGAGACCACAAGGGCCATCCAGTCCAACCCCCTGCCAAGCAGGAAACACCATCAAAGCATTCCTGACATATGGCTGTCAAGCTCTGCTTAAAGACCTCCAAAGAAGGAGACTCCACCACACTCCTTGGTAGCAAATTCCACTGTCTAACAGCTCTTACTGTCAGGAAGTTCTTCCTAATGTTTAGGTGGAATCTTCTTTCTTGAAGTTTGAATCCATTGCTCCGTGTCCGCTTCTCTGGAGCAGCAGAAAACAATCTTTCTCCCTCCTCCATATGACATCCTTTCATATATTTGAACATGGCTATCATATCACCCCTTAACCTTCTCTTCTCCAGGCTAAACATACCCAGCTCCCTAAGCCGTTCCTCATAAGGCATCGTTTCCAGGCCTTTGAAGTTACCCGATTCAGGACCAGGAAGTCCCCTACACCAGCCTGCCGCCCCCCCGCCCCCCCCCCCCGATCAATATTGTCAAGGTCGTTTAATGAGGTTTGTTTGGCGCATTCCACATCCTGATTCAAAGGTGTCTCTAAGCAGCTTATGACATCACACAAAAATACCACAGGTAAAGGCAAGGAAAAACCACCCTCCCCAATTTTGGAGAAGCAAATCCAGCTGTGGACCTCGCGCCTCACAAGATGAGCTCACCTGCGGCCGAGGGTGCCCTGTGACCAAGCAGGTCAGCTCCAGCGTCTCCCCTTCCCGGATTGTGTACACTCTCTCCGAGTATCGCTCCTCCTCAATGTTGCAGGCCAGGCCCGAGTGGATGATCCTCACTGTGGGTGGGGCTGCAAAGACAAGCGGAAGGAGATCTTTGTTATCATTTTGAAAATTTGGGTACATAACAAAACCTAACTGTGAACTTCCTGCTTGCTGATGCACAGAAAAAAAGAACTGAAGCAATAATGAATCTGAGGCTCCAATACTTTGGCCACCTCCTGAGAAGAGAAGACTCCCTGGAAAAGACCCTGATGTTGGGAAAGATGGAGGGCACAAGGAGAAGGGGACGACAGAGGGCGAGATGGTTGGACAGTGTTCTCGAAGCTACGAACATGAGTTTGACCAAACTGCGGGAGGCGGTGGAAGACAGGAGTGCCTGGCATGCTCTGGTCCATGGGGTCACGGGGCGTCAGACATGACTAAACAACTAAACCACAACAACAAGACACAGAAATAGCAATCTAGGATGCCAAAGGAAGCAATTTGCACACCCTCCTTGTACGCGTGACTCCTTAGTATGCCACAACTCTAACTTAATGCTGAACATTTATCCTTTGTGGCAATGCTCCCATTGTTTCATTTGAAATTGTAGTCTCCTTGGAGGCAAGGATCCTTCTCTTTTTTTAACCAATGAATTCATGTACAAAATAAAAAAATTCCTTCCAGTAGCACCTTAGAGACCAACTAAGTTTGTCATTGGTATGACCTTTCATATCTGAAGAAGTGTGCATGCACACAAAAGCTCATACCAATGACAAACTTAGTTTGTCTCTAAGGTGCTACTGGAAGGATTTTTTTTTATTTTGTTTCGACTATGGCAGACCAACATGGCTACCTACCTGTAACTAGAATTCATGTACAGTCACTCATTCATTCATTCATTCATTCATTCGTCAGACACTTCCTATAACCCCACTGAGGAGGACGCGGGTGGCGCTGTGGTCTAAACCACTGAGCCTCTTGGGCTTGCTGATCGGATCAGCGGTTCGAATCCCCACAACGGGTTGAGCTCCCCTTGCTCTGTCCCAGCTCCTGCCAACCTAGCAGTTTGAAAGCACACCAGTACAAGTAGATAAATAGGGACCGCTGCAGCAGAAGGTAAACGGTGTTTCCATGCACTCTGGTTTCCATCATGGTGTTCTATTGCACCAGAAGCAATTTAGTCCTGCCGGCCACATGACCCAGAGAGCTGTCTGCGGACAAATGCTGGCTCGCTTGGCCTGAAAGCAAGATGAGCGGTGCAACCCCATAGTCGCCTTTGACTGGCGGTAACCACCCAGGGGTCCTTTACCTTTACCTTTTACCTGTAACCCCACTGATCATGAGGGTCCCTTCCAACTTTCCATCTTATGATTCTGTGACTACTGCATCAATTCTGTATAGTAATAGTGAACTATTTCTCCACGTGCTAGCTCTAGCCAAAAGAGCATTGTCCTCCCAAAAGAGGGGGGTATCAGCAGAACTTTAAAGGTGCCAAAATATTTGTGGGGAGGACCCCTAAGAGGAGGAAGAAAACCAGGAAGAAAATCAGCATGGAAAACTGGCAGAAAAGAAACCCATTGGAGAGAAGATTCCAGAAAACTTTCATTGTCCTCCTAAACAAGGCATTGCAACATCTTGTTACAGGTTCCCCTTGTAATAGCTTATAGAATCGTAAAGTTGGAAGGGACCACGAGGGCCATCTAGTCCAACCCCCTGCAATGCAGGAATATTTTGTCAGAGGTGGGTCTCGAACCCAAGGCCCTGAGATTAAAAATATCATGTTCTACCAACTGAGATATGTCAGCTGAAATGTCATCACAGTAATCACTAGGTACTATGAGATGGAAAATGGACAGAGTGGACATGAATTGACAGCAGGATTTGATCCTGGATTCACCACCACTTGGAACCAGATAATTACCAGCCTTAACTTAAGCTAATGGAACCATCCAACGGTTCCCCAAAAGTTGAAGGCATGCTCAATAACCCTCTTCCGACCCAGAACTTCATAAAGGTTCACATGGCTACATCGAAGTCCTATTGAAATGAGATTCCTGCCCCCCATTTCGCATTTCACTGGCATGTACAGAATTTCCCCCTCCACTGAATCTGCAGGTGGGGAAAACTCCATCTCTGTATCAGCGTTCCCACGGCAATGGTGGGAAATGAGCAGGCAAGGCCCCATCCATCATCGTTTTATTAATCTCCAAGAACCCCCCAAAGGAAACTTTGCATTTTTAATTTTTTCCCCCAACTCTGGTTATTTTGGGCTTAATTTTCAAAAATTAGCTTTTCATTATTGTTCCTTCATTATTGTATGTACTGCTTGAAGTGCATTATCTCTCTCGTTACGCAAGCGAAGCACTTTAATGAGGACCATAAAACTAAGCAGTTGGCACAATGGGACCCCTCCCCACCCTCTCTCTCTCTTTTGCACAACTCATCTCAAACAGCCCATTCTTCTCCACGGGGAGGCGCCGCCTGCTGGCTTATTGGGGACACTCAGGCTTCCGACTCAATCATCGTAAAATAAAATAAGAGCCCCTCCCCCCCCATGTCTCTCCTTTTCTAGGTAGCTCAATTTCCAATCCTTGGGTGGGAATTGACAGCGAAACATTAACTAACACTCTGCAGAATTTAAACTTAATTGCAAGTGATGTTTCGGCCCATATGTGTGCCGTGTGTACTGTAGAAGTGATGTCTATGGAGGTGGGAATTCTATTGGCCCATTAAAATAACAGAACGAAATCAAACACACTGAGAGAGAGAGAAAGAGCCATCCCCTTATTTTATTTTTTTAAATGAGCTCCTTTATTTCATGGCATGGAGAAAGCAGACAGAGAAAAGTTTTCCCTCCCTCCTAATATTTGAATTTGGGGATATCCAATGAAGCTGAGTGTTGGAAGATTCAGCACAGATAAAAGAAAGTCCTTCTTCACATCGTGCAGAGTTAAACTACGGAACTCACTTCCGCAGGAGACAGTGATGGTCAGCAACTTCAATGGCTTTGAAAGAGGACTGGATAAATTCATGGAGGAGGAGAGGGCTATCGATGGCTACTGTACTAGCCAGGATAAATGCTATGCTTTGCCTTCACAGCTGGAGGCAGAAATGCTTCTGAACCCCAGTTGGGAGAAGCCCCAGGAGACGAGAGGGCTCCTATACACAATTCCTGCTTGTGAACAGGATGCTGGACTAGATGGGCCATTGGCCTGATCCAGCAAGCTCTTCTTATTTCTTAAAGGTAGAGAGTTACCACTCGGAGATGCACTTTGCAAATATGCCAGCTGTGGTGGTTATTCCACCTATTGCTAGACCAAGCTTAAGCTCAATCGCAGAGAAACAAAGGCCCAGGGCTTAACCCTGGCAATAACATTTAGAATCTGTTGCTGTAGGCTCTGCACGGAAGTTCAGTTCACTGTGTGGAGCTCAGGAGCGGTGCGTGTGGCTACATCCTGGCTCCACAGCCAGTGTCCACTTGCTGATTATTCCCAGATTGATATAATGAACAGGTGAAGGGTTTAAGCACAGGATGAAATAGATTTTGAGGAGGGATTTGAAGGCAGAGAGAGAGAGAGAGAGAGAGAGAGAGAGAGAGAGAGAGAGAGAGAGAGAATGAACACATGCTCCATTTCCACCAACTGGCTAAGAATGCATGAGCAAGATGCCCAACTTTTAAATTAGCAAGACTGCTTAAAAAACAGGCTTCCTCTACCTGGGCTTTCTTTTGCCATAGGGTTGTCACCAGAAATTGTTCCCTGCACCTCCTACTGATGCATGCAGTGTGCATTCCCACCCCCACTGCGTTCCTGGGCCATGGGGATGGGCAGCTACAACAACTCCAGACCTGTCCCGTCGACCCTCTGCAAAGGATTGTACCCCAGCAGACCTCTGGGCAGCATCCTTCTCAATGAAATTGCCCAGGCCAGCCTCATGTCGGCAGGCATTCTTGGGAACGACTTTTATGAAGGCTTCAGACTGCAAAGCCCATCCATGCACTTTTCATCACAAGGGAAATGTCCGGTCACACAAGCATCCTTGGCCTTTGTTTAACACAAGCTGTTTGTCCAACTAAACAGGGGTCAGCAAACATTTTCAGCAGGGGGCCGGTCCACTGTCCCTCAGACCTTGTGGGGGGCTGGACTATTTTTTTTGGGGGGGGGGATGAACGAATTCCTATGACCCACCCAGAGATGCATTTGAAATAAAAGCACACATTCTACTCATATAAAAACACGCTGATTCCCAGATCGTCTGTGGGCCGGATTGAGAAGGTGATTGGGCTGGATCCGGCCACTGGGCCTTAGTTTGCCTACCCATGGTCTAAGCTAAGGGTAGTGTGTGTGTGTGTACATAGCTAAACTAAAGGAACCGACTTGCAATCAGAAACTCCCAGAAGTCATTGTCACAGATTGATCTTCCCTTGAAATTTGCTGCTCCACCCCAAAAGATGAACTTCAACATGGAATTCCTCCAGATGGTTGGGTTTCCCGTACCCAGTTGCAAATACCATTCATCTATTAATATACCCAGTGCCAGATCTACATATAAGCTAAACAAGCTATAGCTTAGGGCCCCACTCTCTTGCCCCCCCAATCACTATTAATATTGTTTTGTTGTTTATTCGTTTAGTCGTGTCCCATGGACCATAGCACGCCAGGAACTCCTGTCTTCCACTGCTCCCACAGTTTGGTCAAACTCATGTTCGTAGCTTCGAGAACACTGTTAATATACTTCTTATTAATTTCAGTTCAACAATTCCTTTGAGAAAATACATATTTTGTTATGTGCAAATGGCTTGAGATACCTATTAGGTCCATCAATTACCATATAGCATACATTCAACACAAAAAATAGTGACAGTTTGTTGTTGGCACAGGACAGCTGGACATATAAAGGGCCCCATTACCTTCAGTAGCTGAGGGCCTCATCCAACCTCAATCCGGCCCTGAATATACCTAACAGAAGTTGCAAGGACCATTTGTGAGGGATTCTGTAGCTATGAACCCTTTTGGACCCCTTTTAATTCTATGATTCTACGACTCTACCATGAAGATGTCATAGAAACACCGGTTCTGGTTTCCATCCCCTTTTACTCCTTGCAATTTTAGTGGAGATCAATTCTCCCTGACATTTCACCTAAATCCCACTTCCTGCCATTTAAAACGATGCAGAACAATCATGAGAGACAAACGGTTGAGTCAGAAGACAGTAAAGATCAAACTCACGCACCATGATTAAGAGCACCGCGTTTTGTTGCTGCTGTTGCCGCTTGCTGCTGTTTCGACTCCTTGCTTTTTTTTATGGTTCAGGAGATCTCGCATATTTACCAAATGTCACTTCCTTCCCACCCCTGGAAATAATCGCCACCGTGGCTCCTCCCGAGAGAAGGTCGGCCAGGATTAAATGCCAGGCGAGACACGGCGGTAATATACTATGTGGCATTTATGTTGGGGGGGAAAGGCTTTCTTTTTTTCCCCATAGAAGAATTCATCTTTTTATTATACCCAATAAAAATTGCACGAAAGAAACCATTAGGATCCTATCCTCAGGAGTAAATAAACCAAATGCAAGAAGGCAGAGGCAACAAGGAACTGACTGATTAGTCTAAATTAATTAGTCTAAAGACTCTCTTTCCAGATTTGAAAGCAGCAAATACCTCTGAATGCCAGTTGCTGGGAATCAGTAGAACTCATATCCTGCTTCCAGGCTTAACTTGGGGGCATCTGGTTTGGACAGCTTATTTAGCTGTGATTCCTGCACAACAGGGGTTGGGCTTGATGACCTTTGGGTTCACTTCCAGCTCTAAAATTCTACGATTCTACTCTATGTCGGCCGCTTAAAAGGTGCATAGCTATTCCCCAGAGCCACTGCAAATGAGCCTGGCAGCAAAATGTCCCCTCCCTGGAGAGGCAGCCTGCAGGGGTCCCCTTCGCCTTGCTTCCCCCTGACACCCTCTGATTTCATAGAATCATAGAGTTGGAGGAGACCACAAGGGCCATCCAGTCCAACCCCCTGCCAAGCAGGAAACACCATCAAAGCATTCCTGACATATGCCTGTCAAGCCTCTGCTTAAAGATCTCCAAAGAAGGAGACTCCACCACACTCCTTGGCAGCAAATTCCACTGCCAAACAGCTCTTACTGTCAGGAAGTTCTTCCTAATGTTTAGGTGGAATCTTCTTTCTTGTAGTTTGAATCCATTGCTCCGTGTCCGCTTCTCTGGAGCAGCAGAAAACAACCTTTCTCCCTCCTCTATCTGGCATCCTTTTATATATTTGAACATGGCTATCATATCACCCCTTAACCTTCTCTTCTCCAGGCTAAACATACCCAGCTCCCTAAGCCATTCCTCATAAGGCATCGTTTCCAGGCCTTTGACCATTTTGGTTGCCCTCTTCTGGACACGTTCCAGCTTATCAGTATCCTTCTTGAACTGTGGTGCCCAGAACTGGACACAGTACTCCAGGTGAGGTCTGACCAGAGCAGAATACAGTGGTACTATTACTTCCCTTGATCTAGATGCTATACTCCTATTGATGCAGCCCAGAATTGCATTGGCTTTTTTAGCTGCTGCATCACACTGTTGACTCATGTCAAGTTTGTGGTCTACCAAGACTCCGAGATCCTTTTCACATGTACTGCTCTCAAGCCAGGTGTCACCCATCCTGTATTTGTGCCTTTCATTTTTTCTGCCCAAGTGTAGTACTTTACATTTCTCCTTGTTAAAATTCATCTTGTTTGCTTTGGCCCAGTTGCCTAATCTGTTAAGGTCCTTCTGAAGTGTGGTCCTGTCCTCTGGGGTATTAGCCACCCCTCCCACACTGCACATTTCACAAAAGCATCTTCAATTGGCTTAGAGAAATAAAACCCAGTGGAAGCCATTTGTTAAGGTGGCGCGAGTGCAGAACAAGCCCGTACATCTTCGGCAGCCTGTCTGGGGAGCACTAGGAATGCCATTGAACTAAGAGATGTAGGCAGGTGACCAGATGCATTTCATGGGAAGAGGATAAATGTGGAATGCGATCACCACGGCAGCATGCAAAGGAGCCAGAGCACGGCCTCAACATCTTATTTCACAGTGGGGAGAAGAGGGCTGGCTGTTAATACAATGCATATCGCGGCAAGGCTGGCTGCACAGACGCTGGGCAGGGGGGGGGGGTGAAGGGACTTGTTTGCCCTTGTCCCAAAGCACTTCCATACACAAGAACATCAGAAGAGCCTGCTGGATCAGGTTAGTGGACCATTCTCACAGTGGCCAACCAGATACCCCAGCGGGAAAACCCTCCAGCACAATCTGAGCAACTCTCTGCTCCTGTGGTTTCCAGTATTCAGAAGCATGTCTGCTTCTGACCCTGGAAGCACAGGACAGCCATCATTGCTAGGAGCCATTAATAGCCCTCTTCATGTATTCGTCTAATCTTCTTTCAAAGCCACCCACGTTTGCTATCCAAAGGACAAAGGAGCCTTGCTAGGTTTATTCAGCCTCCTCCTGCCACCGGTTCGCCACAAAGTGCCTTGGCAGGCCAGTAATACAGTGGGAGGCAGTGCAAGACAGGAGTGCCTGGCGCGCTATGGTCCATGGGGTCATGAAGAGTCGGACACGACTAAATGACTAAACAACAACAATACAGTGGGACGCAGGTGACGCTGTGGGTTAAACCACAGAGCCTAGGGCTTGCCGATCAGAAGGTCGGCGGTTTGAATCCCCACAACGGAGTGAGCTCCCATTGCTCTGTCCCAGCTCCTGCCCACCTAGCAGTTCAAAAGCACGTCAAAGTGCCAGTAAATAAATAGGTACCACTCCGGCGGGAAGGTAAATGGCGTTTCCGTGTGCTGCTCTGGTTCACCAGAAGCGGCTTAGTCATGCTGGCCACATGACCTGGAAGCTGTACGTCGGCTCCCTCGGCCAATACAGTGAGATGAGCACCACAACCCCAGAGTCGGTCACGAATGGACCTAATGGTCAGGGGTTCCTTTACCTTTAATACAGTGGTATCTTGGTTCTCAAACTTAATCCATTCTGCAAGTTCGTTCCAAAACCAAAGCATTCCAAAACCAAGGCGGGCTTTCCCATAGAAAGAAATGCAAAATGGATGAATCCGTTCCAGACTTTTAAAAACCACCCCTAAAACACCAATTTAACATGAATTTTACTATCTAACGAGACCACTGATCCATAAAATGAAAGCAATAAACAATGTACTGCAGTCACACAATCAATCAATCAGTAGCTGAACTGGGTTCTACATAGTCACAAAAATAAAATAAAAAGAGCTCCCAAAACAAAAACGCAACATAAAAAGCAAAAGCAGACAGATCGCAGCATAACACTCAAAATGCAAGCATAACACTCAAAACCTTTGTTCAGCTTCCGAAAAAAGTTCACAAACTGGAACACTTACTTCTGGGTTTGTGGTGTTTGGGTTCTATGTTGTTTGAGTTCCAAGGCACAGCGGTGTAGCGAGCTGCTGTGACACAGCAAATTGCCATGCACCTGGGGGGCGCGGAGTCGCTACGTAATGACGCATGTGTCGTTACGTAACGATGCATGCGCAGCATCGCGCCCTCTCCTGCACCTCCAAAGCCGTGCACCTCCAGTTCCAAACTCGAGGTAAAAAGCCTGCTCCGCGCGGCACGCCCGCCGTGCCGAGTGGGCTTTTTACCTGGAGTTTGGAGCTGGAGGCACAGGGGAGGGCGATACCCCACCACATAATGACGCTACGTGTGTGTCGTAACGTGGCGGGGTATTGCCGCCCCCCTACGACTCCAAAGCCACGTGCCTCCAACTCCAAACTCCAAAAGCCCGCTCGGCACGGCATGGGGGGTGCCACTTGATGCCCACTCCTCCGCAACTCCCAAGACAAGCCTCCAGCCTCCTGGTAAAAAGTCTTCTCGGTGGGCCAAGTGGCACCCCCCCCCCCCAGAGTGGAACCCGGGGCAGACTGCCCCCATCGCCTCTCCCTTGACGCCCCTGCCAAGGCATTTGAGAACCAAGGTACCACTGTACTTGTATGTTCTTACTTGTACATCTTTCTCTCTCTCTCTCTCTCTCCCCCTCTCTCTCTAAAAGAGATTTATATATACCAACTTTCAGCATAAGATCTCGGGTGGTTCACAAGATGGCAACACACGATAAAACCCACAGATAAATAGTCCAAACAGAAGCAACAGAACAGTAACCCCACAGCCCATAAACACATGGCTGTAGAATATTAATCAGAAATCACCAGATGGACCTTCCTGCAGAGAGTTTCCAGGTAAGCTACAGATCCCAGGATCCCTTTTGTGGGGGCTGGGCTGGGCTGGATGTGATACTTTTTAAATTTGTTTTAAATGTATGGTATGGACACAACCACAGACCCACAGAGAGAGATTTGCCTTTCTGGCCAGCGGCTTCCATTTGCTGAACATTTGTCCGTTTCTGTCCGACCCCCAAACCACATTGCCCAATTTGTGCCAGTGTCCCTAATTAATAGCAAAAGCATAAGAAAACACACTGCTAATTAGATCCCAGCCCTGCCTCTCTGGCCCCTCCTGTAGCCGGCTGATCTAATTTTGACACTGCAAGGCTGATCAGCAAACTATCTATTAAGTCAGAGCGGGGAGAAACACTCTGGTTCTTGGAAGCGCCGAGATCTCCCCCTTATAGCACATTTGCAGGCCTGTTTTGTGCTCCTCCAGCTGGGCGAGCATTAAAAACTTATGGCCTGTGATATACGGCGCATGTTCATATTTACTTGCAGAGAACGAGGCTGTAGCAGTTTGAGGGGAGAGGTGGGAAGCCAGGCCTTTTATCATGCATTTTAAAAGGCCATTGCGTTTTCACTTCTCTGGTGATGGATCCGAGCTTGTCAGTTCCTTTGTATTGATCAACATCCTGTATGGCCGGGGAGCATCTTCAGGCCAATTTGCACGACTGCCGGGTGTGCGAGGGCTGGGTGGGAAACCGGTTGCAAGTTCTGCACATGCTGTTTTACAAAATGAGCGCAAGCCACTCAGAAGGATTGAGGATTTAGCTCACCAAGGCAAGAATGAATCCTGCAAGTGGCAAGGGCTATGCACAGTAAACAAACAAACAAACAATTTATACCCCGCGCATCCGGCTGGGTTTCCCAGCCACTCTGGGCGGCTCCCAACAGAATATTTAAAACAGGCTAAAACATCAAACATTAAAAACTTCCCTAAACAGGGCTGCCTTCAGATGTCTTCTAAAACTCCATTTCCTTGATATCTGATGGGAAGGCATTCCACAGGGTGGGCGCCACTGCCGAGAAGGCCCTCTGCCTGGTTCCCTGTAACATCGCTTCTCGCAGGAAGGGAACCGCCAGAAGGCCCTCGGCACTGGACTTTGGTGTCCGAACTTAACGATGGGGGTGGAGACGCTCCTTCAGGTATACAGGACTGAGGCTGTTTAGGGTTTTAAAGGTCAGCCCCAGCACTTTGAATTGTGCTCAGAAATCTACTGGGAGGCAATCTAGGCCATCCAGGACCAATGTTATATGGTCTCAGCGGCCGCACCCAGTCACCAGTCTAGCTGCCGCACTCTGGATTAGTTGCAGTTTCCGGGTCACCTTCAAAGGTAGCCCCACATAGAGCGCATTGCAGTAGTCCAAGTGGGAGATAACAAGAGCATGCACAACTCTGGTGAGACAGTCTGCGGGAAGGGAGGGTCTCAGCTTGCGTACCAGATGGAGCTGGTAGACAGCTGCCCTGGACACAGAATTGACCTGCACATCCATGGACAGCTCCCAGGCTGGTCATAAGAGAAAAAGGAGAGGTTTGCTGGATCAAGACGGAGGCCTGTCTAACCCAACATTCTGTGGATTCCAGCAACTGGGATTCAAAAGCACTGGAAGCAATACATAGACCGAAAGGAATACATAGTCAGCACACGATATTGGGGTGACAACGGTCACTGATACCCTTAACCTTCACAAATAAAGAACATATCAAGACATTTTCCTTGAGTCCTTTACAAAGCAAGATCCACTACACATTCTTTACTTGAATCCATGAAAGGAAGAGTTCGGTCTGTTTCCCATCGGGACATCTGGCTGGCCACTGTGAGAACAGGAGGCTGGATTAGATGGGCTGCTGGCCTGATCCAGCAGGCTCTACCATATGTTCCTATTATGGTGGTGGACTCTCCTTCCTTGGAGGTTTTTAAGCAGAGGTTGGAATATGGTCGTCTGTCATGGATGCTGTGGCTGAGATTCCTGCATTGCAGGGGGTTGGACTAGAGCAGGCATCCCCAAACTTCGGCCCTCCAGATGTTTTGGACTACAATTCCCATCTTCCCTGACCACTGGTCCTGTTAGCTAGGGATCATGGGAGTTGTAGGCCAAAACATGTGGAGGGCTGCAGTTTGGGGATGCCTGGACTAGAGGACCCTTGGATACTTCTGATTCTATGATTAATATTAATACAGAAAAGGATATCAAAATTCCCCATTTTGTTTTGTTTGTATCGCTGACATGAATTGTTGGGACTGTCATTTGGAAAACGCCGATCCTCACAGGGGAGGAAAACAAGAGATGTTTTCTGCAGGCAACAATGCCAGGTTCCTGAGAGCAGGGAGCTGTCCACGGAGGTCCCTCACTGGGCAGTGCTGAAAGCTGCCATTGAGATGTTAAGGAAGGGTTGCTTGTGGAAAGGAAGAGAAACGGGGCAGGGAGGCGGGGTTGACATGGATTTTTAGGGTGGGGGCTGCTCTAAGTCTAAAAGACCCTGACAACTGGCCCTGCATGAGTCTCAACAAGGTGGCCAGAGTCTGTCCTTCTTTATTATTCCCATGGAGGCCTTTACAATATATAATATATGAGAGGTGATATGAGAGCCATCTTCAAATGTCACAGCTGTCTTCTGAGACACATGCTTTTCTGAATGCTGAGATGCAATTTTCCAAATGAAAATGAACGGAATGTCTATATTGGGCAATAATGCATATAAAAATGTGTCTACTAAGGCAAAATGCATACTAAAATGCTAATAATGTTTGTGAAATTCCCCCCCAATAAATAAATAAATGCAAATAAATAAATAAATAAATAAATAAATAAATAAATGCAAGCTGATGTAACAATGTGAGGAATGGAACCTCAGATTGAGGAAATGTGAAAGTAAGGTAAAGGTAAAGGGACCCCTGGCCATTAGGTCCAGTCGTGACCGACTCTGGGGTTGCGGCGCTCATCTCGTGTTATTGGCCGAGGGAGCCGGCATACAGCTTCCAGGTCATGTGGCCAGCATGACAAAGCTGCTTATGGCAAACCAGAGCAGCACACGGAAACGCCGTTTACCTTCCCGCCTGAGCAGTACCTATTTATCTACTTGCACTACCTTCCCGCCTGAGCAGTACCTATTTATCTACTTGCACTTTGACGTGCTTTCGAACTGCTAGGTTGGCAGGAGCTGGGACCGAGCAACAGGAGCTCACCCCGTCACAGGGATTCGAACTGCCGACCTTCTGATCAGAAAGCCCTAGGCTCAGTGGTTTAACCCACAGTGCCACCTGGGTCCCCCAGTGAAAGTAGGGGAAAGCAAAGGTGATAATGTGACTTCCACCTCTCTCTCTCTCTCTCTCTCTCTCTCTCTCTCTCACACACACACACACACACACACACACATCACACATACACATCACACATACACACACACACACACACACACACACACACACACAAACACAGGTCTGTGTGTGACTCAGAGTCCCTAGGCAACTTCAGCAGGAAGCACAATGGGTTCTCAGTATTCAAGAGATGTCCCCCCCCCTTCCCTCTTGGCCTTGGGAGAATTTGCATTTCTGTAAACATCAGCTCTGGCTGCTGAGTGATCACATTCATAGCCACTGAGAGGCAGCATCAAATTCCTTCTTCTGCTCAGCCACAAGTACTGAATGGTATCTGCTTTGATATGCAGGAACAAGAAGCTTTTGCAAATGAAAGGAAGCTGCTCCTCCAAGGGTCTTAGGAGGGCTTGAGAGCTGCCTCTCCAGAAAACAAATTGAGAGGAGGCATTGCTGATATACAGGGGTAATGGAGGAAGGAGAGATAAAAAAAAAACTATACCCAGGTTGCTCTTGGTGGGTCACAGTGACCCATTCAGGTGCCTCCTGCTGGGCTTTATAAACACCCATCTTATGGTCCTGTGGATTTCGTGATTCATGGAACACTTAAGAACATAAGAAGGATCTGCAGGAAACAAGCTCACTCTCTCTTCCATGCAACAACAGTGCTTCAGATATTTGAAGACAGGTCTCTTACCACCTCGCAGTCATCTTCTCCTGATTAAAAACCCTCAACTTCCTCAACCATTCCTCTTAAGATTTCCATCACCAGCATCATCTGACATCTGAAAGTGAGATGGCCAAACCATCTCATGGCCTTCTCCTTAAGAGTTGGGAGTCATTGATTTCCACTCTGAGGGGGGCTGGGACCCCTGAAACTGTTTTTAAACAGCAAAAGAAAATGCAACACCATGGTCTCGTTCTTCAGAGGAACCATACCAATTATTCCCCCCCCCCCAATGTCTTGAAGCAATATTACATGTTCAACTGAGAATGTGGATTCTGTTCCCTAATCCCCCTCTACAGCTCTGGGATGGTGGGGCATGACTTCCACATAAGAAGAAGTTATTGCTATTTTATTTGGGGGCTGTCATGAGCCTTTGTTGTTGTTTAGTCGTGTCCGACTCTTCGTGACCCCATGGACCAGAGCACGCCAGGCACTCCTGTCTTGCACTGCCTCCCGCTGTTTGGTCAAACTCATGTTCGTAGCTTCGAGAACACTGTCCAACCATCTCGTCCTCTGTCGTCCCCTTCTCCTTGTGTCCTCCATCTTTCCCAACATCAGGGGTCATGAGCCTTAGATCTCATTATTCAGACCTTTTTCGATGCCATCATTTTATCACTGGAAGGACAGATCCTGAAGCTGAGGCCCCAATACTTTGGCCACCTCATGAGAAGAGGCGACTCCCTGGAAAAGACCCTGATGATGGGAAAGATTGAGGGCACAAGGAGAAGGGGACGACAGAGGACGAGATGGTTGGACAGTGCTCTCGAAGCTACGAACATGAGTCTGAAGAGTAGGACACAACTAAATGACTAAACAACAACAACAACAACAACAACAACAACAACAACAACAACTTATTTATTTCATTTATACCCCCCTTTGTGCTTCCATGAACTTGAAGTGGTATACACTGTTCCCCTTGCTCGTTTAATCTACACAACAACCCTGTGAATTAGGTTAGGCCGAGAGGCAGAGACTAGCTCAAGGTCACCCAGTGATCTTCGTGGACTCAAATCCTGGTCTCCCAAGTCTTTGTCCAACCCCTACTTTCTAAACACCCTGTCTCTCCATAGTCTGAGCCACTTCAAATGTAAGAGGAGAAACCACAACATCCCAAAGTATTGGGTGGGATCTAGAACACAGCTATGGAATCCAGTTAGCCAGTCCACTTTCTGGATATTTGGCCAAACTTTCTCTGCTGAGGTCAAGAAATCAGTTTGCCAATGAAGCTACAATGAACCACCCCAGCTACATTATATTTTGTCAGGGCGCGGAGGGAACCACAGATATCCCTGTTTAGTTCCTTATTAAATGAAAGGAAAGCCTTTTGGTACCTCTCTGCTGATCTCAGCATCAGGCCATTAACAGAAACTCTTTGCATTACTTGCTAATTTTGAGAACTTAGCAGAAAACATCCAAGCACAATCGCAAATGTCAACGGAAAGACTGGCTCTCGAACAAAGACCATTCTTTCTCCTCTTTTGAAGAAATCAATGTTCCCTTGTAGAATTTGGCACTTAAATAATGCAGAGCTAAGGGGAAGGGAATTGATTTGATATGTTCCCCTTTTCTAAACAAAGCGGGGAAGTAAGCAGAAGCAGTGGTTGAAGCCAGATATTTCAGAACAAGCCTTTTCTATAATTATAATAATAATCACGTCAATGGGTTTGAATTGTGTGTCTAACATGTGTCTACCTTAAACGGGCCTTTGATTAATTTTTAAATTTAATTGAGCTTTGGTGTGAAATAAATCCTTGTTCAGGGGTCTTCAACACGCTCACAATGCATATTGTTTGAAGTGGGACCCACCTACAGCCTGTCAGTGTTTCGGAAAAATAAAAGGGTTTTGACCTCCTTTGCCTGGTCCTTGGACTCTAGTTGGCACAAAGAGTCCTTGAAAAAGAGCACCATACTTTGCAGAATGCTGCTTTTATTACAAAAACAAAAACTTCTCCAACCACGACTAACAGCTTCACACATCAAACACAACCAGCTTTCTACCCTTCAACCACCAACACCCAAGCAGATCATCCTATATATACACAAGCATATTTGGGTTAAAGGTTGCATGAGTGTATTCTAATATTTCTGTTGGAAGCCGTCCAGAGTGGCTGGGGAAACCCAGCCAGATGGGCGGGGTATAAATAATAAAAAAGCCAATGCAATTCTGGGCTTATGAGTATAGCATCTAGATCAAGGGAAGTAATAGTACCACTGTATTCTGCTCTGGTCAGACCTCACCTGGAGTACTGTGTCCAGTTCTGGGCACCACAGTTCAAGAAGGATACTGACAAGCTGGAACGTGTCCAGAAGAGGGCAACCAAAATGGTCAAAGGCCTGGAAACGATGCCTTATGAGGAACGGCTTAGGGAGCTGGGCATGTTTAGCCTGGAGAAGAGAAGGTTAAGGGGTGATATGATAACCATGTTCAAATATATAAAAGGATGTCATATAGAGGAGGAAGGAAGGTTGTTTTCTGCTGCTCCAGAGAAGCGGACACAGAGCAATGGATTCAAACTACAAGAAAGAAGATTCCACCTAAACATTAGGAAGAACTTCCTGACAGTAAGAGCTGCTCGGCAGTGGAATTTGCTACCAAGGAGTGTGGTGGAGTTTCCTTCTTTGGAGGTCTTTAAGCAGAGGCTTGACAGGCATATGTCAAGAATGCTTTGATGGTGTTTCCTGCTTGGCAGGGGGTTGGACTGGATGGCCCTTGTGGTCTCTTCCAACTCTATGATTCTATGATTCTTTCTGCTACCTGAAAGAACTCAACACAAACATTGATATGATCAGAGAACTTCATTCATGGACAGCCAATGAAGTTGAACATTGGACTATCTGGGACAGATTTAAAAAAGTCCTTCTTCACATAGGGCATAATTAAGCTTTGGAACTCACTCCCATAGGTGACCCCCATGTTGGATGTCTTTGAAAGAGGATTAGGAAAATTCATGGAGGAGGAGAGGACTATTGATGGCCACTAGCCAGGATGGCTATGTTCTGCCTCAGCTGTCGGGTTAATTGCTGGCAGGCAGGGTGGGCAACCAGGCAAATGACATTATATGTGCCAGCCCATTCCTCTGATCTGCGTGCCGCTCCTTGGATCTATCAAACTTCTTCCCCGATGGGATTCTGTGACTCATGTCCAGAGACACTGAGCACACATTAGCAGAGAAACAGCATCAGCAGAAACCAGGCTCTGGGGTGCGAGGACTAAGCTACTTTATTTATATACAAAATCAGGACAAAGGAAAACATGGCTCCTCTCCTTCTTGCTCTCGGAGAGAAGAGACAACACAAAAGCAATACAGAACGGAACTTCCGGTCACAAGACTCCAACCATCAGTGCTGGAATGCAAAACACAGACATGTGATTAAAACTATCCCACACGTCTGCACAGCGAGGGAATGGAATACCAAGAAGAGGCAGCAATGCTTCTGAATGCCACTTTCTGGAAACCACAGGAGGAGAAAGTGCTTGTGTGCTCAGATCCTGCTTGCATTCTTCCCATTGAGGCATCTGGTTGGCCTCTGGATGCTGGACTAGATGAGCCATTGGCCTCATCCAGCAGGCTCTCTTCTATTCTTAGTTGTTCTATCTCTGAACTGTTCTTAAGAATATAAGAAGTGCCTTTGATGGATCAGAGCAAAGTCCACCAAGTTCAGCATTACTGAGAAGACCAGCAAATGCTTGATGCTGCACCAGGAACTGATTCACTCCTGAAACACAACGTTCCCCTTTCCCCATTGCCGCAGAATACTACCCAGTGCAGACTTCGCCAAGCTGCGGCCCTCCAGCTGTCTTGGGCTGAAGGTCCCTTCCTCCCTCACCATTGGGCATGCTGGCTGGAGCTGATGCGAGTTGCAGTTCGAAATATCTGGAGGGCATCAGGTTGGCCATGGCTTCCCCAGGGACGCAAATTAAATGCAAAGCCTTCCCAATAGCAATTAAGCTCCGAGTCTTTTCTTTCCGTGCCAACAGCACCATGGGTGAAATAAAAATCCATATCAAATAGGGATCATGCAAATTTTACTGCCCCAATATCCCCAGAGTTTGTTTAATTATTAGCACTTCCTTGGGCTTTTTTATTCTTCCATAAGATCAACAAATCAATAAAAAAATTAATGACGGAGATTCTCGTTTCCCTGTTCCAGTTTCCAGAGCACATAAAGATGATTAACTTTCATTATGGAAGCGCTCGTTCTGTTGAGAACTGGAGAGTCAGTTAGGTGTGCAAAGGGAGAGGAAATGTGAAATTGGTTTGGAGCAGGGATGGACAGCATTTCCCAGGCTCGACTTCATAGAATCAGAGAACTGTAGAGTTAGAAGGGACCCCAGGGATCATCTAGTCCAACCTCCTGCAATGCAGGAATCACAGCTAAGGAATCTCTGACAGGCAGCTACCCAACCTCTGTTTAAAAACCTCCAAGGAAGGAAAGTCCACCACCTCCCAAGGGAGTCTATTCCACTGTTGAATGGCTCTTACCATCAGAAAGTTATTCCTAATATTCAGTTGGAATCACCTTCCTTGTCATTTGAATTCATTGATTTGGATCCTACCTTCGGAGCAGCAGAAAACAAGCTTGCTCCATCTTCCATACAACAGCCCATCAGATATTTGAAGAGGGCTCTCATATCTCCTCTTTCTCCTATTCTCCAAGCTCTAGCACCCCCCTTTCATGATCTAAGTTTGCCTAGAGACAATGGATAAAAATTAGCTGTACTGCTGGATGTGTTTAATAGTTATTGCACTTGTTTGTTTTACTTGTTGTTTGCATTTGTTTTAAAACTAATAAAAATTGTTTTTAAAAAGAGATATTAGAAATGGGAGAAAAGCAATGACAAACCTAGACAGCATCTTAAAAAGCAGAGACATCACCTTGCCGACAAAGGTCCCTGTAGTTAAAGCTATGGTTTTCCCAGTAGTGATGTATGGAAGTGAGAGCTGGACCATAAAGAAGGCTGATCGCCAAAGAATTGATGCTTTTGAATTATGGTGCTGGAGGAGACTCTTGAGAGTCCCATGGACTGCAAGAAGATCAAACCTATCCATTCTTAAGGAAATCAGCCCTGAGCGCTCACTGGAAGGACAGATCATGAAGCTGAGGCTCCAAGACTTTGGCCACCTCATGAGAAGAGAAGACTCCCTGGAAAGACCCTGATGCTGGGAAAGATTGAGGGCACAAGGAGAAGGGGACGACAGAGGACAAGATGGTTGGACAGTGTTCTCGAAGCTATGAACATGAGTTTGACCAAACTGCGGGAGGCAGTGGAAGACAGGAGTGCCTGGCGTGCTCTGGTCCATGGGGTCATGAAGAGTCGGACACGACTAAACGACTAAACAACAACAATTAGAAATGGAAAATGTGAATGCCATAATTTAGTGTTCGAAACAAAATTAAAAAAATCCTTCCAGTAGCACCTTAGAGATCAACTAAGTCTGCTGCTCCAGAGAAGCGGGCACGGAGCAACGGATTCAAACTACAAGAAAGAAAATTCCACCTAAACATTAGGAAGAACTTCCTGACAGTAAGAGCTGTTCGGCAGTGGAATTTGCTGCCAAGGAGTGTGGTGGAGTCTCCTTCTTTGGAGGTCTTTAAGCAGAGGCTTGACAGCCATCTGTCAGGAATGCTTTGATGGTGTTTCCTGCTTGGCAGGGGGTTGGACTGGATGGCCCTTGTGGTCTCTTCCAACTCTATGATTCTATGATTCTAAGTTTGTCATTGCTACCTTTCGTGTTAGCAAATTCCATCATTTTCATGTAGGACAGTTTCCTTTTGTCTATCCTGAACTTTCCTTTTGCCCTTTTCTGAGTCTTTTCTGGCTCCACAATCTCCTTTTTGAGGTGAGATGACCAGGACATGATGCTGGGCTTATTGGCCTGATCCAACAGTTCTTAAGAGTATTCCAAATTTGGTCTGCCTTAAAGGCAAAAGAGAAATGCATGCAACTGTGAGCTCTGGGATATGGACAAATAATCCTGGACACAGCCTTAGGCTGCAACCCAACACCCTCTTACCTGCGAGTAAGCCTCGCTGAACTCACTGAAGCTTCCACAGGGCTGGCACCTAAAATTCAACATGGACACCTAAAACTTGGATCACGGCACCTACATATTTGAAATTAATTTTAAAGCCCATTTCTGCAGAACTGCATGAAAAAGAAACCCCGAAGGTGTGATGGGGCCCAAAGAAATCTACCCCTAAAAGCCAAAGGGTGCTCATCAATGGCTCCTCCTCATCCTGGAGAGTAGTGACTAGTGGGGTGCCACAGGGTTCTGTCTTGGGGCCAGTCTTATTCAACATCTTTATCAATGACTTGGATGATGGGCTTGAGGGCATCCTGAGCAAGTTTGCAGATGGCACCAAATTGGGAGGGGTGGCTAATACCCCAGAGGACAGGATCACACTTCAAAATGACCTTAACAGATTAGACAACTGGGCCAAAGCAAACAAGATGAATTTTAACAAGGAGAAATGTAAAGTACTACACTTGGGCAAAAAAAATGAAAGGCACAAATACAGGATGGGAGACACCTGGCTTGAGAGCAGTACATGTGAAAAGGATCTAGGAGTCTTGGTAGACCACAAACTTGACATGAGTCAACAGTGTGATGCAGCAGCTAAAAAAGCCAATGCAATTCTGGGCTTATGAGTATAGCATTTAGATCAAGGGAAGTAATAGTACCACTGTTTTCTGCTCTGGTCAGACCTCACCTGGAGTACTGTGTCCAGTTCTGGGCACCACAGTTCAAGAAGGATACTGACAAGCTGGAACGTGTCCAGAAGAGGGCAACCAAAATGGTCAAAGGCCTGGAAACAATGCCTTATGAGAAACGGCTTAGGGAGCTGGGTATGTTTAGCCTGGAGAAGAGACGGTTAAGGGGTGATATGATAGCCATGTTCAAATATATAAAAGGATGTCATATAGAGGAGGGAGAAAGGTTGATTTCTGCTGCTCCAGAGAAGCGGACACGGAGCAATGGATTCAAGCTACAAGAAAGCAGATTCCAGCTAAACATTAGGAAGAACTTCCTGACAGTAAGAGCTGTTTGGCAGTGGAATTTGCTGCCAAGGAGTGTGGTGGAGTCTCCTTCTTTGGAGGTCTTTAAGCGGAGGCTTGACGGCCATCAGTCAGGAATGCTATGATGGTGTTTCCTGCTTAGCAGGGGGTTGGACTGGATGGCCCTTGAGGTCTCTTCCAACTCTATGATTCTATGATTCTAACCCCACAGGCAAGTTTCTCAGTCTCTTGCTCTCCCATCAAACTAATAGAGATCGTACCCCCTCCTCTAGACTTTGTTTCTCACTTGCAGCCATCGGAGTGGATGAAAATAGTCCCCTTCCATCATTTCCATATGCCCGCTTTGGTGTGGAACCATCTAACCACAGGGAATTCCACTGAAGCATGTTCAGGAGGTTATTCGGCAGGCTTTTAATCTTCTTTTTACTTGCTGTGAGGCAAGGCAAGTTTAAACCATTCAAATGCGAAGTTTTTTTGAAGCCACAGACTAAAACGGAAGGCAGTATTTGGGCAGCAGGTGGTCTTCCCCAATAGGGAAGCATGTTAGCTCAGTGGTAGAGGATGTACTTTTCAGGCAGAAGGTCCCATGGGTCAATACTCATGCTGTTCGACAAGAGGAACAGACTCCCTGGGAGGTGGGGGACTCTCCTTCCTTGGAGGCTTTTAAGCAGTGGTTGAATGACCATCTCTCTTGGATACCCCTGCCATGCAAGGCATTGGACTAGATGACCGTTGTGGTCCCTTCCAACTCTACAATTCTTTGAGGCACTCCCTCCATTAAACCCTGGAGAGCTGCTGCCAGTCTGTGTACCAGGGACGTCCAACTCCCAATAGACTGCAATCTACTCACAGTATAAAAAACAAACAAAAACTGGAATGGCAGATGAAGATGATGGAATTCATGGAACTGGCTGAGATGACCGGACGAATCCGCAACCAGGGAGAACAGGCGATGGAAGAAGAGTGGAAAGATTTTAAATTGTATTTTAAAAAGTATGCTAAAGTAATATTTTAGATTAGAAATTAAGTGGTAAATAAAACTGTGGAATATTGGAATAGGTTGTTTAGAAGGAAAAAAAGAGATGTATTTTAAAAGGTGATTATTTGGATGTAGAATTTGCTATTTAGGAAAGTAAATAAGAACCACAGGGACGGGAACCCGAGGAGGTCCCAACTTACACTGTGAGGAAGATAAGATGTAATGAATTATATCTTTTTTTTGTTTTTTGTTTCTCTTTTCTATTTTTGTATTCTGTATTTTTGTACTTTGTATTTTTGTTTTTGTTTTTCTTCTTCTATATTGCTTTAAAAATTCTATGTTAATTTTTTGGTCAAAAATCAATAAAATATTTATATATATAAAAACAAACAAAAACTGGCAGTGATCTACCCATTATCATTGGATGGACCAAGGTTCTTGAGCTTTATTTAGGAAGCCAAAGTTGTTGAGGCTATTTTGTAAAGGCAACGTTGTAGAGCTTTTTTGTAAAGGCAAAGTAGTTCAGCTATTTTTAGGAAGCCAAAGTTGCTGAGGTATTTTTTTTGGGGGGGGGGGGAGAAGAGATCGCTGAGGGGCCACAGATCTATCAGGAATGCCCCGTGATCTACAAGTAGATTGCGATCTACCTGTCGGACATTCCTGGTGTAGACAATGCTGAGATAGATGGGCTCAGTGGTACCTTGGTTCTCAAACTTAATCCGTTCCAGAAGTCCGTTCCAAAAGCCAAGCGTTCCAAAACCAAGGCACACTTTCCCATAGAAAGGAATGCAAAATGGATTAATCTGTTCCAGACTTTTAAAAACAACCCCCAAAACAGCAATTTAACATGAATTTTACTATCTAACGAGACCATTGATCCATAAAATGAAAGCAATAAACAATGTACTGCAGACACACAATCAATCAATCAGTAGATGAACTGGGTTCCACACAGTCACAAAAACAAAAACGCAAAATAAAGAGCAAATGACAGACCTCAGTGTAACACTCAAAACAGAAGTGTGGCCCTCAAAACGGAAGCATGGCACTCAAAACAGAGCACGTTCGACTTCCGAAAAATGTTCGCAGACCAGAACACTTACTTCCGGGTTTGCAGTGTTTGGGTTCCAAGTTAAAAAAATTCCTTCAGTAGCACCTTAAAGACCAACTAAGTTTTTATTTTGGTATGAGCTTTCGTGTGCATGCACACTTCGTCAGATACACATGCACACGAAAGTTCATACCAAAATAAAAACTTAGTTGGTCTTTAAGGTGCTACTGAAGGAATTTTTTAATTTTGCTTCGACTCAGACCAACACAGCTACCTACCTGTAACTGGGTTCCAAGTTGTTTGAGTACCAAGGCATTTGAGAACCAAGGTACCACTTTATAAAGGAAATTATAAAATTAGACTGTGGAACTCCCTCCCATAGGAGGGTGTGATGGCCAGGAACCCAGATGGCTTTAAAGGACAATTCAACATCTAAGATGTATAGGACAGAATCAGATAAGTGCTGGAGATGCAAAGAGGTGGAGGGAACATTTTTTCATATGTGGGGAACTTGTAAAAGGGTAAAGGAATATTGGGAAATAATACATAATGAATTGAAAAAAAAATGTTCAAAAGTACTTTCCCCCCAAAATCAGAGTCCTTCTTGCTGGGGATAATTCAGATGGAAATTCCCAGGTGTCAAAAAAGGTTATTTATGTATGCCATTACTGCGGCCTGTGTTTTGGGCAAGGTCCCAACTAAAGAAGAATGGCAACTTAAGCTAATGGAATATGCTCAGCTCATGGACTTAACATATAAAAAGATAACAAGAAGAACATACGTTTAGAGAAGATTGGAAAATGTTTATTGAATATATGGGGGGGGGGAATTGTGTACACTTGAAAACATTGGTAGCATAAATTCAGATAAATTCAGCAGTGTAAATAAGTTTTGATGGATGTAATAATGGAATACTGAATGGTTTAGTTTACCTAAAATATGCAGGGATTTATGATCTGTAAAATGAACCATGGAAAGAGAAGAAGGGAAGGCATTGATATTTGGAGGATGTTTAAGTGAGCATTCTAAATTGTAAAACAGAAAATTTAATAAAATTATATTTTTTAAAATAAATAAAGGAGGATTCAACAAATTCATGGAGGGGGAGAGAGAGGGCCAGGAATGGCTCCTAACCACAATGGCTATGCTCTGTGTCCACGGTTGGAGGCAGAGACGCACCCGAATTCCAGTTGATGGAAACCACGGGACAGGAGAGGGCTTGAATCCTGCTTGCAGGTTTCCCATGGGTATCTGGTTGGTCGCTGTGAGAACAGGATACTGGACCATTGGCCTGATCCTGCAGGCCCTTCTTATGTTCTGGATGCAAAGTCAGTCCACACATGTGCATGGCTCACTCAAGGGCAACAGCTAAGATTTCCCTCCTGTTTCTATTATGAAGAAGAAGAAGAGTTTGGATTTGATATCCCGCTTTATCACTACCCGAAGGAGTCTCAAAGCGGCTGACATTCTCCTTTCCCTTCCTCCCCCACAACAAACACTCTGTGAGGTGAGTGAGGCTGAGAGACTTCAGAGAAGTGTGACTAGCCCAAGGTCACCCAGCAGCTGCATGTGGAGGAGCAGAGACGCGAACCTGGCTCCCCAGATTACGAGTCCACCGCTCTTAACCACTGCACCACACTGGCTCTCTATAGAGGTCTCTATATGTAGGCCATTTTTCTTCCCTGTTTATTTTTTTAAATTGAGGTTGTTTCTATTGGGGACAACCACCATGGAATCTTTTGTTCTAGTAAAATCTCCTAATTATATGATTGTGGAATCCTTTATGTACTTTCCCTTTTTCATACCACAAGTATGCATGCAATCCAAATCTGTTGTCATGTCCTTCCAGATCTAATTACAGGTAGGTAGCCGTGTTGGTCTGAGTCGAAGCAAAATAAAAAAAATTCCTTCAGTAGCACCTTAAAGACCAACTAAGTTTTTATTTTGGTATGAGCTTTCGTGTGCATGCACACTTCTTGTGTATCTGAAGAAGTGTGCATGCACACGAAAGCTCATACCAAAATAAAAACTTAGTTGGTCTTTAAGGTGCTACTGAAGGAATTTTTTTTATTTTGCTTCCAGATCTAAGATATCTATGTTTTCTCATTTTATCCAATCTCAGATCCAACTGAGTAACACGAGCAGCTTTGTAATATAATTTAAA
This sequence comes from Zootoca vivipara, assembly GCF_963506605.1. Lineage (NCBI taxonomy): Eukaryota > Metazoa > Chordata > Lepidosauria > Squamata > Lacertidae > Zootoca > Zootoca vivipara. The sequence continues at coordinate 2,108,116 of NC_083276.1, forward strand.
ATCGGGAGAATCCTCCTCTGTCTTTAATATCTGTACGTAGTTTGTATTTTATCCTTGGTTTCCTCCCTTTCCATATAAATTTTGAAATATCCCTTTGCCATTTTTTGAAACATGCTGTGTTACTTATTACCAGTATTGACTGAAGCAAAAACAACATTTTTGGCAAGGCGTTCATCTTAATTGCTACAATTCTTCCTAATGATAAATTCATTGGTCACTGTGAGAACAGAATGTTGGACCATTGGCCTGATCCAGCAGGACCTTCTTATGTTCTGGCTGCAAAGTCAGTCCACACATGTGCATTTGCGCATGGCTCACTCAAGCGCAGCGGCTAAGAGTGACGAGATGCCTTCTTGAAAGAACAAGCACTACTGATCCAACTGCCCTATCACCTCAAAGACAAATGGTTATTATCAGAGCCACAGCCATCAAAGGGAGAGCAAGTCACCCAGTGCCCTAAGGCCACTTCCAGTGGTTAACCGGCAGACGGCTTGCTCACGGCAGCAATGAGTTTAACATTGCAGGGGCCGGTTGCTGCTCTGGCCTGGAGGGCCGGACCCCCATTTTAGCCCCCTTGTTGCTCACCTGACATTCTAGGATACCATACACAGGAATCTTCAAGGTGTCGTGGCTGCAAAATTGGCAGAGTCAATGGGGGGGCATCGCCCCCTGTACCCCACCTCCAAATTGTAAGTGAACATGCACATTTTATTTAAAAGACCTACAGCAGCTCAACCGGAGGAAAACTGTAGAGTGCAGACTCTGGTTTGAGACCCAGAAGGTCTATTGATGTGGGGGGGGACCCCCCTATCGTTCCACGCAGAAGCAGGTACCGTATGAGTAGTCAAGCCCTTTTCTGTGCTTGGTGCTATAATTCCCACCGCTGCCACCAGGAGGCAGGCTGCTGTACTTTGTTTGTCCCCGGCTGCCATCTCCATTTCCCGTGGAGCCAGGCAGAGAATCCCTGAAGTTTCTTTCTGTGACAGCTGCCAAGCCTGAATAACCATGCACAATATTTGAAGGCCTCTAATCTTGTGTTTCAGCCCAAATATTTACTAGACTCAAGTCTGTGCTGAGCAGCTGCTCTATTCATAACTTTACTTATTTATTAATTTATCTATCAAAAGGGAGCGAGTTCTGGAATGTGTCTCATTTGCAAATCGGGACATGTGTGATGGACAAGAGCATATTGGTGGGCTTTTCGGCATTTTACCATCAGATAATCAAATTCCCAAACTGGGCATGATTGCCTGTTATAACACACATCAAATGCAGTTAGCACAGCTTGCCAGACAATTCAGTATGCAACACAGCTATTGAATGCCGGTATTATTACTGCCGATCAAAGGTATCCTTTATAATTAAAGTGTTCCCCGCAGCTGTTTGCTAAGAAATGTTCGAGAAACACAACACATTAAAGGAATAGTCAGGCACGTTTGCAGGGAACAAATTTCATCTGTTTGGGACCATATCAAAACCCCAGGTTCCGTTCCATGTGTGGATATCCAATTAAGGAAAATGTGATCTGGCAAAACTTGCTGTGTTTATGCACATCAGAATGTAAGGGGAGCCCTGCAGCATCAGGCCAAAGGTGGTCCGTCTGTTCCAGCATCTGGTTCTCACGGTCACCAACCAGAGGACCACAAGAAGCCCACTTAAGAATGTAAGGAGTATAAGAAGTTCTAGTTGCCCATCTAGCCCAATATCCTGTTCTCATAGTGGCCAACCAGTGGCAAATTGGTAAGCACCAGAACCCTTTCTCCTCCTGTGGCTTCCAGCAACTGCTGTTCAGAAGTATTACTGCCTCCAGCCGTGGAGGCAGAGCAGAGCCATCATCGCTAAGAGACCTCTCCTCCTCCATGAATTTGTCTAATCCTCTTTTAAACCCATCCAGGTTGATGGGCATCACAGCCTCCTATGGTAGAGAGTTCCATAGTTTAAGTATGTGCTGCATGAAGACAGACTTTCTTTGTCCTGAATGTTCCAGCAAGCACAGCTGGAACGCAATAGTATGTTTCCCCCAGCAGCTGACATTCAGATGTTTACTCGGACACAGGAATCTATGATCTTGACATATACTGACTCAGACAGACCTTACAGAGGTCTAGTAATGGGTTAATGAACATTTCCCTTCTCATTTCTCTAACTTACAGGTGTCATCCAGATGTTTTGGACTGCAATTCCCATAAGCCCTGGCAAACAAGGAGGCCAGCCACCTGGTTTGGGAAGGCTGATTTAAAAGTGCCGTATGTGTTGGCATTTCACCAGTAATGTTATTAAATGTCCAAAATAAGCCTCATGTCAGAACCATTTCTGATATTTGACAGGAGATCTTAAGATCCAATGGCCAAATCCCATCCTCCTTTCCTGGTAAAAAAATTCAGGCAAGTATCAAAGGTTGCTGGTTTGTCAGACATACCGGTAGACATAAAGCAGAGTGCTGTGTCTCCCTGGGTGCTCTCCATGGTCCTGAAAAACTGTCCTCCTCCTCCCCCCCCCCTGCTACTCTTGAAATAGAGAGGGACAGTTTGGTCACAGAACACAAAGAGGTGCCTTATACTAATTCAGACCTTGTTCCATCTAGCTTGGTATTTATTGCCTTCACAGTCACTGACAGTGGCTTTCCAGCGTTTCAGGCAGGAGGAGTCCTTCCCAGACCTACCCAGAGATGCCATTACCTGCAAACCTTTTGCATGTAACATCTGTTGGGATATTCCATTCCACCTTAAGGAGCAGACGTGTGAGATTGTTACATGTCACATGTCTGTTTACGTTCCAGCACAGTCTGCTGGGAACTTCCGTTGTGTACAGCTTTTGCTTTTGAGACTCTCTCTGAGGAGACGAAGGAGAGGTGACATGTTTTCTTTGTCCTGATTTATGCTTAATAAATTTGCTTGTAAATATGCTTTCACAAGCCTCTCCATGCTGCTTCTGCTTCTGCTAATATAGTGTACTCAGACTTCAGAAGTCTGGGTCGCTGGTTATGTTGCACCAGAGTTTGGGGATCAACCAGTTCATCGGCTGGAAGGGCATGATCCAGCTAAGGGCTAGCCAGCTGGCCTCCCGACCCTTCTGGATGTCAACAACATCTTCCCCTGATATGTGATTCATCCAAGTTATTTTACAGCTCACTGATTTTTTCAAAACCATAATAGTTTTACACGGCTTTTTTTCAGCTGGAGCTCACCAGAGCTCAGCTCCAGCACCTCTCAGCTATTCTATTCTAAGATAACAAGGGAGAAGTTCATGGTGAGCTCTGGCGCCTTTTTTTCTAGAAAAATATCAATGGCTTTACCTGTATTCATTCCTAAGCCTGCTCCATCCAGTTTCCACATTTATCAACGCACACATATATCTGTAGAAAAATGTGCATTTACTGTTCTCTCAATATGCACATCTCTGGAAAAATGATTTTAGCCTAATAGATGAGTTTTTGATGCATCTGGGCCCTTTTTGAGCTGAGAGTTGTTTGAGCCGAAACAAATTTCAGATGGTTGCCATTCAGACTGAACTTACACCGGACTTAGAAAGATGAAGACCCAAATTGAAAATCTAAGTTGTCTGCTTGCTGGCCACTCCCAAGTGCTTTGGTCTACCCATTTATAGCTAACACTGACTTTTCTCATTAGGGACTTGTTTGTTTCTAAATAAAAACATGCCAATTCTGTCTCCCTTTAATTAGCCCTGACCCATTTTCTTTCTTTCTTTCTTTCTTTCTTTCTTTCTTTCTTTCTTTCTTTCTTTCTTTCTTTCTTTCTTTCTTTCTTTCTTTTTTTGCAATGCAGTGAACCAAGCGGCAATTAACGAAATGCCCCATCAGGCTAATATTCTACTGGGTCCCTGCAGTTGCCTCTTCAGGGAGAGGGAGAAAAAGGAGAGGGCAAGAATCTGAAAGGAAGGGGCATTGGTCACAAAACATTTGATGCATAGATTTGTTGCATTTCTATCCTGTGGTTCTTCCCCTTCTTCTTTAATCCCCAAAACAACACTGCTGTGAGGGAGGTTGGGCTGAGAGGCAGTAACTGGGCTGAGGTCACCCAGTGAGCTTCATGGCTGAGTGAGAATTTGAACCCTGCTGTTTCCCAGGCCCTAGTCTGACGCTCCATCCACTTACAACATGCTGGTTCTCTCTCATACAGAGATACCTTGGGTGTTTTTTGGTGTGTGTTTTTAGGGCATGCATACAGGAGGAAAACTGTTCGCCAACTGTGTGGAGGCAAGCTTAGGAAATAGGCAGCATCCCTGAGATTCAGATGAAAGAAAGCTAATGGTCTGTGGCTTCTGCTCTTCCATCACTGCAAGACACGGAAAGTGACTCCAGAGTAGCAAGGTGATGTCTTCAGTTTTCGAAGGCGGAAGGAAGCTGCCATAACAGTGAAGCAAAAAGAGAGGGGTTTGGCTCAGCCGTTGAAATGTGGGGATATGCTCCCTATTCTCTTACCCTCATTCAAAGTGAGGATAACACAATGAGTTCATGCAAAATAAAATAAAAATTCCTTCAGTAGCACCTTAAAGACCAACTAAGTTTTTATTTTGGTATGAGCTTTCGTGTGAATGCACACTTCTTCAGAACAAGGAGTTCATGTTGCCCTGTAGCCAGATATGACTTGCTACGTGGCGTCACTGCACTGGCTATGTGTTTCCTGATTGGATGAGATCACATAACCTTTTAAAAGACACCTTTTGAAAACAAGACAAAACTTGTGGGCATAGAATCATAGAATGGTAGAGTTGGAAGGGACCCCCAATTTCATCTAGTCCAATGCAGGAATCTCAGCTGAAGCATCCATGGCAGACGGCTATCCAACCTCTGCTTAAAAACCTCCAAGAGGGTGTCTATTGCACGTCCAAACAGTTCTTACAAATCAAAAAGTTCTACCTGGTGTTTAGTTAAGAATCTCCTTTCTTGTAACCTGAAGTCATTCATTCAGGTCCTTCCTTCCGGACTTGAACAACAACTACTTCTGAAACTGGTTGCAGTAGCTCTAGAGGGGGGTAGCAAATATTGCTTTTAAAAAGGTAAACTTGGGGCAGGTTTTTCATGAGCATTTGGGTCCTTCCCAAATGAAAATGTTCACCCCATCCCAAAGTTTCTGTAACACTGACGATGCACCAGCTCATTACTGGCCATGTCTCTCGCTGGGTTGCCTTGTGGGCAGATGGCATGTACCATGCCAGAGGAGGAAGCCAAAGGATGGCTGAGGCTTTTGTCCCCCACCCCACCCCTCTTGCAATGAATGGATTCTCTCTCGGAGCTTTTGAAGACCAGCATTGATGTCCCCGTCAGAGACAGCTGCTCACCCATCTTTGCTGGGTGGAAAATTGGTCGCAGCCAAAGCCAGGAAAACATGTGATGGTGTTTCCTGCTTGGCAGGGGGTTGGACTGGATGGCCCTTGTGGTCTCTTCCAACTCTATGATTCTATGATTCTATGTATCTGTCAGAGGAAGTGGCTGTAACTTTGAGCCACTGGTAGAAATAATGGGGAAAGCGAGGAGGCAATAAGCATAGGAGGAAAAGTCCTTTGGGGCAAATGGAGCCTGGCAGCAATAATAATAATAATAATAAAAATAATAATAATAATAATAAAATATATTTATACCCCGCCCATCTGTCTGGGTTTCCCCAGCCACTCTGGGTGGCTTCCAACAGAAATATTAAAATACACTAATTTCTGAAAGATTAAAAGCTTACAGGGCTGCCTTCAGATGTCCTCTAAAAGTCTGGTAGTTATTTTTCTTTTTGAACTCTGGTGGGAGGGCGTTCCACAGGGTGGGTGCCACTACCGAGAAGGCCCTCTGCTTGGTTCCCTGCAACTTGGCTTCTCGCAACCAGGGAACCGCCAGAAGGCCCTCGGCACTGGACCTCAGTGTCTGGGCAGAGCGATGGAGGTGGAGACGCTCCTTCAGGTATACTGGACCTCATCACATCATCATTACAAATAAATTATATCAATCCCAGTTGCTGAGGCCACAGAAGTGGAGGCAGCTCTTCTGCTCAGTTCCCGCTTGTGGGTTTCTCGTGTGCATCTTGTGGGCCAATGCAAACCAACAGGGCTACTCTTAGCAGTCCATTTTTTTCATTTTGCTGTGTCAACTTCTTTTCAGAATGAAACTCGCAGGAGGGTTTAAAGGATGTCTCTTGGCATTTGACAAGCTGTTTGCACAACCACAGTGTGAGCTGACCCCCTCACTTAACCCCCTCGGTCTGCTGGGATCTCTCGTCCTTGTATTTATGATGGGGAAGAGGGCAAAGCCTTTGCATTCTTCATCAGATGTCAACCACCAGCAAAAACACCAATGCTAATATTTGTCCCTGAGGCACTCCCCCCCCCTTTAACCCTTCAACATGGCTTTTCACACTCCTAATAGTAATTAACTGGGTGGACATTTGCCTTGCCACCCGCCATATGCTGTATTTCCAGATAGTTTTCTCTTTACATGACTTCAGCACTCTTCATTCATACGGCATCATCTCTCTTTGAGATCTGCTGTGACTGTGTTTGTTCATTTCAGTAAATCAAGGCCCAGCTCTCTGAAACTAAACATAAGAAGATGGGGCCATAGGGGACCCATTGAGTCCCACATCCTGTTCTTACAGTGGCCAGCCAGATGCCTCAATGGGAAACCAGCAAGCAGGAATCGAACACAAGAGCAGCCCTCTCTCTCCTCCTGTGGTTTCCAGCGAGTGGACTTAAATTGGCCTGGGCCTTTCTTTGTGTCTCAGCTCATAGATGGCTTGTATTTCTATCTTGACACTTTCTTTGAATGAACACAGTAGTAACTGTCCAAAATTTGCTAAGTGTAAAATAGTTGAACCTTTGGGAAGGAAGCGTGGGATATAAATCCTAATAATAAGGGCACGGCTAACAGTTAGGGAGAAATATACTTTGTGGTTTTCCACTAACTCTTCAAGCTCCACCTCTAGTCCCCTCTCTCCTGCCTGAAGAAACCATGAGAAACTAGCTCCCATCATAGAATAAATATGAAGAAACTTTAAGGAAAGAATCTTTACTCTTTTAAGCACTGCTAATGAGACAGGGTGGTGGTGTAAGGACTGGGTGAATCCAGCTCCCATCCTTTTAACTCTGCAAAATATAAACCAAGTTTTATATTTCAAAACCCAATTTTTAATGTCATCAGACTCTGTTGTCTCCCCAGCATGCTCCTCCTTTTGGAAAATGTTCCTGTAAAGCATTTATCCCGGTGGTTTTTATGGGGGGCCACCACCCCCTTGGTTGAAAAAACTCATCCCCGGTGCTTCCACCCTATAAAAAGCATTATTCAGAATAGTGGTTTGCATGACCCACTGAGGAGGATAATAACACAATAAAATTCAAAACAGTAGCAATTAATTGCACATTCAAATTTAAAACTATTCCGTTTGATCAATTCAATGAAACGGATGGACTGGATCCAGTGATAACAGATTTTTAAAGTCTGAGAATCATTTACAAATCCAGCACCCCCCTGTTCTCCTTGCCTTTTAGAACCCTCCAACTAACCCTCCCCCCCAGGTGGTTCTGTCCACTTGAGAGCCACTGCTTAAACCAACTGACAAAATGTACCCCCTCTTCTTTTTTTGGCTTTGCCTTGTTTTCCTTCCCTGGATATTTGAGCCACTCCATTCTGCTGGATGTCTCAAGCACTGGGGGGCATTAAGCCCCAGCAGACAACAGAGATTTGGGATCTAAATACCTGCAGCAATGCAGAATAAGGAACACTGGGTGAAGTGGGCCAGGTATAATCCAGGGATTAAATATCAGCAAAGGGAAATGTTTCTATGTTCTACTCCCTGCTTTCAAGTAAAGGAAGTGTGTTTGTGTGTACCGTAGGTGGTAATCAGTTGCAGCGAAGAAACCTGGTGAACAATATGAGCATTTCAGCCATTAAAACCTCTCTCAGGTGATTAGTCACTGTACTAATTGAACTCTTTACATGCTCTGCTAAGTGTAGGAGAGGGCAACACACAAATTTACACCCTGATATATCCTGAGTCCCCAAATAGTCACAGTGTAGAACTAAACAAAACCCTTTTCAAAGTGGTTTGCCTTGTGAGCTTTGTAAAACTGCTCACCTATTCATCTACAGTACATTATTATTATTATTATTATTATTATTATTATTATTATTATTATTATTATCAAAGGTGCTCAAAAGGGGCATGCGTGGCTCTTCCCCATCCCCATTTAATCTCCACAACAACCCTGAGAGGTAGTTTAGGCAGAGAGGCAAGGAGGTCGTGCAAAAGGAGCTTCCTGGCCAAGTGAGGATTTGAACCCACGTTTTAGTCTAGGGGTCAGCAAAGTTTTTGTGGCTTGGGCTGGTTCACGGTCCCACAGACGCCATGGTGGACCGGTGTGTGTGTGTGTGTGTGTGTGTGTGTGTGTGTGTGTGCGTGTGTGCGTGTGCGCGCACACACACACACACACACACACATGTGCAAAATCTATTTCTGGCACTCCTTCCAGTGTGGAGGAGGCGTGCGCAGCTTCCCATTGGCTGCAGGAGCTTCCTGCAGCCATTGGGAAGCCAGCCAGCGTCACGGAAGGTGCTCCCTGCTCTGCTCTGTACCGGTTTAGTGCGGTGCATGGGAGCCGGCCGAGTGGGCGGCCGGGTTCCCCAAGCAGGAGGCGGGGGTCCATGGGCCGGGTAAATAACCCCCCATAGGCCGCTTGTGGCCCATGGGCCTTAGGTTGCTGACCCCTGTCTTAGTCTAACATGCTAAATACTGCACCATGGCATTGGCATTGGCACTGCCCTCCATGGCCTTCTTTTGCTCTGGCCGTGCCATCTCCTAGCCATATCTGATTGGCAATGTGACATTTGGGGATCCCTCATTCGTTAGGCTATGAAGTACGGTATTTAATACAGTTACAGTGGTACCTCTACTTACGAATAACTCTACTTACGAATGTTTCTGCTTACGAATGGAGCTCCATCCGCCATCTTGGATGCGGTTTAGATAGGATTTTTTCTACTTACGAATTTTTAGATAGGGTTGCTTCGACTTATGATTTTTTTCTCCCAATGCATTCGTATGGGATTCGACTTACATTTTTTTCTACTTACAAATGTGCGTTTGGAACGCATTAAATTCGTAAGTAGAGGTACCACTGTATTAGGCTTCCCTGCCCAATGCACCAAGTCAAAAGATTCCCCTTCCATTACACAGGTACCCTGGTTCTCAAACGCCAAAAACCCAGAAGTAAGTGTTCTGGTTTCCGAACGTTTTTCGGAAGCCAAGCATCCGATGCGGCTCTCAGCTATTGTTTCCGGGGCGCCTGCACCAATCAGAAGCTGCGCCTTGGTTTCCGAACATTTCGGAAGTCAAATTACTTCCAGAACGGATTCAGTTATGTTTAGCCTGGAGAAGAGAAGGTTAAGGGGTGATATGATAGCCATGTTCAAATATATAAAAGGATATCAAATATATAAAAGGATGTGTTTCCTGCTTGGCAGGGGGTTGGACTGGATGGCCCTTGTGGTCTCTTCCAACTCTATGATTCTATGATTCTAAGTCACAGACCATTAGTTTTCTTTCATCTGAATCTCAGGGATGCTGCCTATTTCCTAAGCTTGCCTCCACACAGTTGGCGAACAGTTTTCCTCCTGTATGCATGCCCTAAAAACACACACCAAAAAACACCCAAGGTATCTCTGTATGAGAGAGAACCAGCATGTTGTAAGTGGATGGAGCGTCAGACTAGGGCCTGGGAGACAGCAGGGTTCAAATTCTCACTCAGCCATGAAGCTCACTGGGTGACCTCAGCCCAGTCACTGCCTCTCAGTCCAACCTCCCTCACAGCAGTGTTGTTTGGGGGATTAAAGAAGAAGGGGAAGAACCACAGGATAGAAATGCAACAAATCTATGCATCAAATAGATGCATAGATAGAACAATATATGAAAGGATGTCATATGGAGGAGGGAGAAAGATTGTTTTCTGCTGCTCCAGAGAAGCGGACACGGAGCAATGGATTCAAACTACAAGAAAGAAGATTCCACCTAAACATTAGGAAGAACTTCCTGACAGTAATAGCTGTTCGGCAGTGGAATTTGCTACCAAGGAGTGTGGTGGAGTCTCCTTCTTTGGAGGTCTTTAAGCAGAGGCTTGACAAGCATGTCAAGAATGCTTTGATGGTGTTTCCTGCTTGGCAGGGGGTTGGACTGGATGGCCCTTGTGGTCTCTTCCAACTCTATGATTCTATGATTCTATGATTCTATTCTATGTGCTTTCATTTTTGCTATTTACTTTGCGGTTTTGTTTTTGAGGCTTTTTTGGTTATTATTATTTTTTGCGACTGTGTGGAACCCAGTTCAGCTACCGGTTGATTGATTGATTGTGTGACTGCGGAAATGGATAAAAGGCCCCTATCCAAACAATGACTATCATCGGTGTGAGTAAGAATTTTATATATATATTTTTATCAACTACAAGGCAGTAGTCTTATTTATTTTATAGTACAGTCCATTGATTATTGCTTTCATTTTATGGATCAGTGGTCTTGTTAGATAGTAAATTTCATGTTAAATTGCTGTTTTAAGGGTTGTTTTTAAAAGTCTGGAACGGATTAATCCGTTTTGCATTACTTTCTATGGGAAAGCACACCTTGGTTTTGGAACGGACTTTCAGAACAGATTAAGTTGAGAACCCAGGTTCCACGATACTTTATTGTCATCCCCACAAGTTCTCTCAAACCTTCTCTAGTCAAAAGGCCCGTGTTGACCAGGCAATCAGATCAGAACAGGGGCAGATGGGCCACCGAGGGAACTGGGATCGTGGGTGGACAAAAAAGACAGCCTAGGTTTCTAGTTTCTTTATGTTTCCCTGGTGTCTTCCATTTTGACAGTACTCTTATTTTTTAAAAAATATATATTTTTTTTTATTTTTTTTTACAATTTTATGTTCAACAGAATCATCATCATCACTAATAAATTATATCAATCCCAATCTCTCTTCCCCCCCCCCCACCTGCCCCTCCCATGACTTCCTTCAACCTCCTTTCCTGGTTCTTTTATTATTTATTTCTCCTGCTTATCTTATTCTACCTTAAAAATTGAAATCATTTTCACTACATATTCTTCTATTCTTCTCAATTTTTTCATCATATATATATTTTCTAAATTACCGTATTTTTCGTTCCCTAAGACGCACTTTTGTCCTCCTAAAAGGTAAGAGGAAATGTATGTGTGTTTTATGGAGTGAATGTGTGGTCCCTGGAGCCGAATTGCCCAGGAGCTAAAGGCAGATCGTGCTTCCCCCCCTTTTTTAAAGAAAGAGCTAAAGGCTAACAAGAGGGAAAGATAAAGGAACCCGCTCAGCAGCTGATCACAAGAGTTCTGGAGGAAGATAAGAGAACTATCTCCCTTCCCAGCCCCTTGCCTAGGCCTCAATTGTTGTCTGCAGAGGGAGACATGTGACTGGCTGATTAGATTATCTGTCTGGAAACTGCAGAAATGGGTCCCTTCCTAGAGAAGCTGCAGAACTGTGAGTTGAACCCCATAAAACCAGGATTTTTTCCCTTTGCAAGGAAACTCAGCAACTTTGAGCTGATCCTTAAAAATGGAGCTTTCCCCCTTTGCAAAAAAGATGCACAACTCTGAGCTGACCCCCCTCCCCCCAAAAACGGGCCTTTTTCCATTTGCAAAAAAAAGCTGCACAACTTTGAGCTGATCCAAAATAAAAATGAAAATGGAGCTTTCCCCCTTTGCAAAAGAAGCTTCCTCAAATATTTAATGGGGGGAGGAGGAGTTGGCTGCTATGCCTAGGACAATTCAAGAAAGCAAAATATTCCCCCCCCCCTGTTTTTCTCCTACTCTATGGTTAGGTGCGTCCTATGGAGCGAAAAATACGGCAACTCTTTCACTTTTCCCAGTTATTACATCTTAACTTGTACGCTTGCTTCTTTAAAATTGTGTTTACTCAAGCCCTGCTAGGGATTCCACTTCTTTACAATATTTCTGTAGAGGCATTCTGTAGTCTCTATTGTCCTTGTCTCTAATTCCCACCCACCCCATTTTTACAGAACTCTAGATCAATAGGGGGAGCTGTATTTTATTGCACAGATTTGGGAGCGGCTGGGGGGGGGGGGGAGAACACAAGGAGAGCCTGTTGGGTCAGATTAGACCCAATCTTTCTCCCTCCTCTCTCTATATAAAAGGATGTCATATAGAGGAGGGAGAAAGGTTGTTTTCTGCTGCTCCAGAGAAGCGGACACGGAGCAATGGATTCAAACTTCAAGAAAGAAGATTCCACCTAAACATTAGGAAGAACTTCCTGACAGTAAGAGCTGTTCGGCAGTGGAATTTGCTCCCAAGGAGTGTGGTGGAGTCTCCTTCTTTGGAGGTCTTTAAGCAGAGGCTTGACGGGCATATGCCAATAATGCTTTGATGGTGTTTCCTGCTCGGCAGGGGGTTGGACTGGATGGCCCTCGTGGTCTCTTCCAACTCTATGATTCTATGATTCTATAATCTCCCATCAGCCTGTTCTCACAGTGGCCAGCCAGATGCCTGTCGAAAACCAGAAAGCAGGATCCGAGCACAAGAGCATTCTCCCCGCCCGGCAACTGGGATTCGGAAGAACTGTATTTTTCCATGTAGAAGACTAGGTCCCCCCTCCCCTAAAAGATAATGTCAAACATTAGGCAGCATCTTATATATGGGGCCATCTCTCCCCATTTTCTTAAATCTGAGTCCCCCCAAATAGGGGGTGCCTTATACATGGGGGCGTTTTATAGATGGGAAAATATGGTATTTCCTGCCTCCATCTGTGGCAACAGAGTATGACCGCCATGGCTAGTAGTCGGAGAGAAGGGAGGGAGGGAGGGAGGGAGGGAGAACTGTCTATGCTGCTATGAGAAGTCATAGCCTATTTCCGACATTCTTCTCCCGTTAAAGTAATGAAAGGCAACACTCAGCCTCCCCCTGCCTATTTTTAGCTCCGCTCCGTAGGTACAATAAGAGCCTCCTAGAAGACTTATGCGTTGTGACACAGCCGAGGGCCCGCCGGGCGCTTATCTCGCAACTTGTTTCATTTCATGTGTCTTGAACTATAAGGAATACATATTAAAAATAGCCCACGTTTCCTCTGTGGCAAACAGTTCAGCAGACAAGACAGAGCAGGCAAATTTAAGGTCACCGCCCCCTTCTGCAGGACGCACTGCTGTGGACTGGGTCTTCTCCCATTATTATTATTATTATTATTATTATTATTATTATTATTATTATTATTGCCCTACCTTTTCCCCTGATGGGGCTTAAGGCAGCTTACAGATAAAATAAGGACAGCTAAAAACATAGGGGGAGGGACTATTTAAGAACAAACATATATCTAAAACATACAGATTATTACAAGAGAAAGAGCACTTTCCTCAAAAACAGCCCAAAGCCCGTTGGAATAAGACGGTCTTTACCTGCCAGCAGAACAGCAAGGAGGGAGCCAGTCTGGCTCCTCTAGGGAGGGAGTCCCAAAATCTTGCAGCAGCCCCACTGAGAAGGCCAATATTGAAATAAACAGGAGTTTGGGGTCCCTAATTCGAGTGAGTTACACAAACACCATTGTCCCTGGCTTCTGGATCTTACCAGAGATGAAATCTTGACCTTCAGAATGATTTTGTGACAACTCAAGCAGCTGTCCATGGAGACACCACCACAATCATAAGATAAAGGTAAAGGGTAAATAAAGGGACCCCTGACCATTAGGTCCAGTCGTGACCGACTTTGGGGTTGCGGCGCTCATCTCGCGTTATTGGCTGAGGGAGCCGGCGTACAGCTTCCAGGTCATGTGGCCAGCATGACTAAGCCGCTTCTGGTGAACCAGAGCAGCACACGGAAACACCGTTTACCTTCCCGCTGTAGTGCTACCTATTTATCTGCTTGCACTTTGAGGTGCTTTCGAACTGCTAGGTTGGCAGGAGCCGGGACCGAGCAACAGGAGCTCACCCCGCTGCGGGGATTCAAACCGCCCACCTTCTGATCGGCAAGCCCTAGGCTCTGTGGTTTAGCCCACAGCGCCCTCCACGTCCCTATTAACCATAAGATAGAGTTGGGCAAAAAGTTGTTAAGCTTTTTGGGGGGCAAAGCTGTTGAGCAAAATCTCAAAAAAATAAAAGAAATTAAGTTTTGGAGACGCCATCACAACCATAAGATAGGGTTGCCTTATTTCAAAACGTGGACAAAATGTGGACAAAAAAGTTGTTGAGCTTTTGGAGCTATTTTTCAGGAAATTCTCCAAAAGATCAACACTTCTGATATGCCACACACCCGAGTTTCCCCGGACATATTAACTGCTTTCATAAAATTCCACCTGGACGCCATTTACGACCATCGAAACCCAGCTATGTCCAGGAAATTCCAGACATATGGAAGCCCTATGATAAGAACATCAGAAGAGCTTTTCAGATCCCACATCCTTTGCTCACCATGGCCAATCAGATGCCATGTAGGGAAACCCGCACAAGAGCCTTTGGGCCCGACAGGAACCTTGGAAGCTGGCTTATATTGAGCCAGATCATTGGTCCATCTAGCTCAGGAGTCTCTGCACTGACTGGCAGGGGATCTCCAGGGTTTCAGGAAAAGAACGTTCCCAGCCGTGCCTGGAGATGCCACGGACTGAACTTGGGACCACAACAACGCCAGTGAAAAGGAGAGATATACAAAGTAGGAGCTATCCTTCCCTCATTCCAACTAAAAGGCAGCCCACAGTTTACTGTGCCAGCTGCAGCTTCCAAGGGCAGCCCCAGGTGGGCCGCATTGCAGTTGCCCAGCTCTTAGCACAATACGGACAGATTCAGAAAGAGAGGCGGGAGAGGAGGGGCAGAAGAGGGAAGATATCAGCAAACAGAGAAATATTTGAAGTGCTTCAGCATTTTGATGCTTGCTCCTTGGAATCTGAGTACAGTGGTACCTCAGTTTTCGAACAGCTTAGTTGACGAACAATTTATGGTAGAACCCCAATGCCGCAAAACTGGAAGTAGGTGTTCTGGTTTTCGAACATTTTTTCAGAAGGCGAACGTGCTCCGTTTTGAGTCCCCCCGTGTTTCCTGTTGCACTGCTAATTTGCATCCCTCCCAATTGTAATTCAAGCCTTCCGTTTCCGATTGCAGTGTTCTAAGGTGATATTCGGAGCTCTTTTTTTGGTGCTTTTGTTTTGTGACTGCGGAAATGGATAAAAGTCCCCCATCCAAACAATGACTATCATCAGTGCAGGCAGGGGGAAAAAAATAATTCTAATTTTTATCATCTACAATACCGTCTTATTTATTTTATAGCACAGTACATTGATTATTGCTTTCATTTTATCCAATGGTCTCATTAGATAGTAAAATTCATGTAAAATGGCTGTTTTAGGGGTTGTTTTGAAACGCTTTGGTTTTGGAACGGATCTCTGGAACAGATTAAGTTTGAGAACCAAGGTACCACTGTATGTATTGCTTCCCCGTCCCCCAGTCTCAAATGAGAGGAGGACACAATGTTGTAGGGCTAAGGAGGCGATGGAGAAAAGATGGCAACAAAAGCAGAAGACAAAAGAGCAAATGGCGCACAACACAGTGGCTGCTCCTGCAACTTTTCTGGGTTACAAACTCTATTACAATTATTTAGCCATGCTTTGTGCCTCCTAATTGCACTACAGTGAAATTCAGATTGATGGGGAGGGGGGAAGACATACATATGTAACTATGCAAATCTCTGTGTAAATGTGATGCAACCCTTGGGGCTTTGGTAAAATGCCAAAAAATTGGTTTCGGACATGGTAATGAAGTTACATTCCTGAATGAAGGATGTTTCTTAGGTCCAGAGTGAAATAGCTCGACATGAAAATGGCTTCACTTCATTTGCATCTGAAATCTAGAAGGGATGCCAAATCTTCCAGGGCATCTTACCCATAATCCCAAGGGTTTAGAGGGATTCCACCCCCAGTACCTGACCTGGCCTGGGTTTTGGCAGTGGTAAGATAAAGATAAAGGACCCCTTTACGTCCAGTCAAAGGGGACTATGGGGTTGTGGCGCTCATCTCGCTTTCAGGCCGAGGGAGCCGGCGTTTATCCACAGACAGTTTTCCGGGTCATGTGGCCAGCAGGATTAAACCGCTTCTGGTGCAACGGAACACCGTGATGGAAACCAGAGAGCACTGAAACGCTGTTTCCCTTCCCACTGCAGTGGTGCCTATTTATCTACTTGCACTGGCATGCTTTCGAACTGCTAGGTTGGCAGGAGCTGGGACAGAGCAACAGGAGCTCACCTCATCACAGGGATTCGAAACACTGACCTTCAGATCGGCAAGCCCAAGAGGCTCAGTGGTTTAGACCACAGCGCCACCCGCTGTTTCTGAAGGATACATTGCACTGAATAGAACTCTTTGGCCACATCCTTGTCACCCTACAGAAGACTATAAATCCAACGTTCAGATATAAACTGACTGGGTCTAATGGGACAGGGACTTAACCAGGGAACAGATCTCAGGCTCCTGGTGGAGAACTCAATGACAAAGTCAATCTAGTGTGTGTTGCAGCTGTGAAAAAAAAATCCACACTGGTGATTATTTGGAAAGGGATTGAACATTAAACAGCTGGTATCATCATGTCATAGCCAGAATTGTGCTGCAGCCCTTTGTGAAATGCTTTGGGGTAATTCCATACTGACCAATGCAACATTTGCACGCTTCTTTCCATTACTTTGTGTGTGTGTGTGTGTGTGTGTGTGTGTTTAGCTAATATTATTTAACTGCAATTAACATCAAACAACTTGTTTACTGCTTTGTTCTTCCCTAAAAAAATTAAAGCTGTGATCCACGTTTTAAAAGCTGCAACCCATGTATCAGTTTTGCAACCTCAGTAATTTATCTGTAACTTGGAGAAGCGTTTTCTCTAAAAGTATGAATCATAACCCCTACCCAACTAGGACAATATATATAAAGATCTAATGTTTCATGGGCAAGTGTCAAACTTACGGCCATGTTTCCTGTAAATGGTGAAGGAAAGCTTTTCTGGCAGATGACAGGACATGTGACCAATGAAATGTGACCAATGTAACATGTGAAAATTCATTGATGAAGGCTTCCAATGCAAGACTCTGTGCATGTGGTGGGCTCCTCACTGTGAGAAGGGAGGTTACAGGGAACCAGGCAGAGCGCCTTCTTGGTAGTGGTACCCACCTTGTGGAACGCCCTCCCATCAGACGTCAAGGAAATAGACAACTATATGACATTTAGGAGATATCTGGGAGCCACCCAGAGTAGCTGGGGAAACACAGCTGTATGGGCAGGGTGTTATGTACTGATCTGAATCATAGAACAATAGGATCCAGAATCAGCAGTCTGATTGGTCCGCAGGAGCCACCCAATCCAACTCCAGGAGCAGCCAATCAGGTGGCTGGCAGAAGTGAATCTGCAACCTGATTGGCCTGCAGGAGCAGCCAATCAGGCTGCTGGCAGAAGTCAATCCACAAACTGATTGGCCCACAGGTGTAGCCCTGAAGTAGCCAATCACGCAAAGCCCATTGTGTAAATAATGTATATAAGCAGATGGTTTTGGGAAAAGGGCATTCTTCTCTTCTTCTCCTTGATGACTACGAGCTGAATAAAGAGCATGAAATTCACTCTCGACTCCGAGTATATTTCACAGGGTATAAATAATAATTTACTATTTATTTATTTATCAGCAGCAGCAGCATCACTAGTAATGATTCGTGGTTTTTTAACCCCTTTATTTATCATTGCATTTATCATGTCACATAAGTCCTCATTCTTTTTTTTTTTATAAAAAAGGGGGGGGGAGATATCATACTAATGAATACATCAGATTACATCACTAGGCTAAGAAATCTTCTTTTCAAATTCCCACTCTCAAACCCAACGATAACAAATCTGCGTTTCCCATGGGTACATTATTCTCTGTGTTTGTGGTGTTTGAGAGCCAGTGTGGTGTAGTGGTTAAGAGTTAAATGGATTTCATTTGAAGGTGGGGGAGGGGGCTAAGGGGCCAAAAAACAGTGCCAAGGCTGCTGTAGGGAGAATGGCTGGGATGGCTCAGCACCAGCCTAGTGGTGTAGTCTCTGACACTTTCTTGTCTCTAAGGATATGAGTTCGAGTTATGGAGCTGTCAGGCAGGTCAGTGGTTCACCCCCCGGCATACGGCTCAATGCATGAGATCTGCTTCAATTACTCCCGGATTATTTCGCTTGGGAAGAAAGGCTTTCAGAGGCTCAAGGTGCTTCCTACTTACAGGGCCGGGATATAGAGAAACGCTCCCTGGAGCCCCGAGGATGGAGAGCTGATTACAAGCCTCTCAGCGGCGGGATGAGAAAACCTCTTCCTCTGGGTCGCAATTTGCAAAAGTGA
The DNA here is from genome assembly GCF_963506605.1 of Zootoca vivipara. Lineage (NCBI taxonomy): Eukaryota > Metazoa > Chordata > Lepidosauria > Squamata > Lacertidae > Zootoca > Zootoca vivipara. The sequence continues at coordinate 2,126,452 of NC_083276.1, forward strand.
GCCATTGCTCCTCAACAAAGCCAGCCTCACAGGAGCCAGCATGCTGTAGTGCAGGCATCCCCAAACTTCGGCCCTCCAGATGTTTTGGACTACAATTCCCATCTTCCCCGACCACTGGTCCTCTTAGCTAGGGATCATGGGAGTTGTAGGCCAAAACATCTGGAGGGCCACAGTTTAGGGGTGCCTGCTGTAGTGGTTAAGACCGGTGGACTCGGAATCTGGTGAACCGGGTTTGATTCTCCGCTCCTCCACATGCAGCTGCTGGGTGACCTTGGGCTAGTCACACTTCTCTGAAGTCTCTCAGCCTCACTCACCTCACAGAGTGTTTGTGGTGGGGGAGGAAGGGAAAGGAGATTGTTAGCCGCATTGAAACTCCTTAGGGTAGTGATAAAGCAGGATATCTAATCCAAACTCTTCTTTATTTTAAATTATATCAAAATTATTTTCTGTTTTCTGTTCAAAACAGCCTTCAACCTTTTACAGGGTTATCCCGTTACCAGAAACAAGGGTGAATGTTCATATGCCTAGATCAGGTATGAGGACTCTTCGTCCGGTGGGCCAACCTTGGATCTCCATTTTGGCCCATGAGACCACTTTGGGCAAGCCACGCCCATCCATACTACACCTGATGTAATCTATAGGTAAGGGGGGAGGGGCTTGACCAAATCGCCCAGCGCACCTAACAAACAGCTGGGTGCCAGGACCCTTGGTGAGTGTTGCACAAATGCACACACAATCTCTTAAGGAAGTCCCAGGAATTGCAGAATATTTGGTTGTTCTTTTTTTATTACAGCTGCACATTTCTCCTTCCCCCTTCGAAAAGGCCATGCGCTTCCACTCCACAGGACCTGTGCATGCTTGGGGAGTGAATGGATGGGGACAATGGGAATACTACGTATAGAGCTTTTCCATACCTCAAAGAAAGACATACCTGCCAAGTTGCTGTCAGAGAAATAAGGGACCGGCCCAAAATAGCAGACCGGAAGTAGCGCTGCCGCCATTTTGGAACTGGGCGGAGCATGCTCAGAAGTGACTTTTGATGCTGCTTTGCCCAGTTCCAAAATGGCTGCCACGCCAGAATAAACCGGGGAAAAACAAAAAAAATGTTTTTTCAGCTAGGAACAGCTGGAAAAACGGGGATTTCCCGGGGAAAACGGGAGACTTGGCAGCTATGAAGAAAGAAACAAAGATCCTCTCAATTATGAGCAAAACCCTCTTGGCTACAAGCCCTCTTGCACATGGAATAATGCGCATGGGCGGCCTCGGCTTCCAATATTCATTCCTAAGTAGGGAGAAGAAATGTGGATTGATCCTAATTGGATTCTTTCGACACAATGCAATAAGGAAAAGCATCAAATTAATGGCCCAGTGCCTGCCCTTCTTGAATCTTTCCCTTAACAGCCTCCTTGTTGCCTTCACTCTAAATTGTTTGGAAGGAAAGAAGGGAGCAGAGAGGTGGGTGGAGAGGGAAGAGGTTTCTTTGCAATAAAAGAAGAGAGAGAAGAGAGGGGACCCCCATGATCCTTAGGCACCAAATTAAATTAATCTCTGGCTTGAAATGCCATAGGGTGATGGAATAGGGGGCACTAGGAAGAGGAGGAGGAGGAGGGCCACAGGGTGATGGTGTAGTGGTTAGAGTGCTGCTGGGCTACTCATACCTGCCAAGTTGCTCTCAGAGAAATAAAGGACCGGGCCGGAAATAGCAGACCGGACGTAGCGCTGCCGCCGTTTTGGAACTGGGCGGAGCATGCTCAGAAGTGACTTTTGATGCTGCTTTGCCCAGTCCCAAAATGGCCGCCGCGCCAGAAGTCGCACTGCAGCCATTTTGGAACTGGGCAGAGCAGCATCAAAAGTCACTTCTGAGCATGCTCCACCCAGTTCCAAAATGGCTGCCGCACCAGAATAAACCAGGGGGAAACAAAAAAAATCCGTTTTTTTCAGCTAGGAACAGCTGGAAAAACGGGGATTTCCCGGGGAAAACAGGAGACTTGGCAGCTATGGCTAGGATCTGCAAGGGATCAGGTGACTTTGCGCCATCCCTCCTCGTAAGGAGGAGTTACGTTCAGTTCAAGCCAAATTCATTCGTTTAAGGCATAAGCCTCTTCTAAGTTCATTTCTGATTCAGATTGCATTAAAGCGAATGATACCAATGTTTTGCAACTGCTGGTGGAGTACGGCTTTATAAACAATGTCATCAACCCTGAACTTATCTGTGCGAGAGCCAGTGGGGTGTAGTGTTCAGAGTGTCGTACTAAGAGCTGGGAGGCGGGGTTCCAAATCTCTATCCCTCCCTGAAGCTCATTTGGGCCAATCCCTGCCCCTCAGCCTAACCTACCTCACAGGGTTGTTGGGGGACTAACTGAGGAGGGGTGAACCATATACATCACCTTGAGCTCCTTGGGGAGAAAGGCGGGATAGAAATGAAGGAAACAAAACAAAATAATTAAAAACAGCGCAGCCCTGACCTTGCTGCTGTCAGTATTGTAATGTCTCATTCTCAAATTGCATAATATTGTGGGTCGCCTTTAATTAGTTAATTGATGTATGAGTATGGGAACTATTTAAATGTCTCCTCCCTCTCTCTGTTCCTCTGCTGAAGAAGATGGATGTGAGAGTTGCCTTGCTGTTTTGTTATTTGCTTTACAAATAAAACCTTTGATGTCACTATTCCAACCACAGTGGCTTCTGCTGCATTCTGCTGTAAAGGACTATCTGAAAAAGGGATTTTAATGCTCACAGCTGCTGCCCTGCCCTGCCCCAATCCATCAAGCAGCTCTCGACCACTGACACTCCTAAGGAAACAAAATAAAAAAATTCCTTCAGTAGCACCTTAAAGACCAACAAAGTTTTTATTTTGGTATGAGCTTTCGTGTGCATGCACACTTCGTCAGATACAAGTGTGCATGCACACGAAAGCTCATACCAAAATAAAAACTTCGTTGGTCTTTAAGGTGCTACTGAAGGAATTTTTTTATTTTGTTTTGACTCAGACCAACACGGCTACCTACCTGTAACTCCTAAGGAAATAAAGGTAAAGGTAAAGGAACCCCTGACAGTTAAGTCCAGTCGCAGACGACTCTGGGGTTGCGGCGCTCATCTCGCTTTACAGGCCGAGGGAGCCGACGTTTGTCCGTAGACAGTTTTTCCGGGTCGTGTGGCCAGCATGACTAAGCTGCTTCTGGCGAACCAGAGCAGCACACGGAAATGCCATTTACCTTCCCGCTGGAGTGGTCCCTATTTATCTACTTGCACTTTTTGGCATACTTTTGAACTGCTAGGTTGGCAGGAGCTGGGACCAAGCAACAGGAGCTCACCCTGTCGCGGGGATTCGAACTGCCTACCTTTTGATCAGCATGCCCAAAGCTCAGTGGTTTAGACCACAGCGCCACCCGTGTCCCTTCCTAAGAAAATAGCAGCATAGAAATCCTGAGAATACACAAAGAAGGAAAGATGCTGGCTTTAAGCCTTCGTGTCCCAAATGCCCCCTGTTAGCTGAAGGAGCCCCATTTTGCAGCAAGCATATCACAAAGGTGGCATTGTCTGAATATCCCCTACTCCTTGCATAAGGGAAATGTTTGTTGTGAAGGAGGATGTACACGGTGGGAATCTATGGCGTAATGGAAATAATGAACTGCTTCTCACATCTGGAATATCCATTCTGGGATCAAGAATGTTTAGGGAAGCTTTTAATGTTTAATAAATTATTGTATTTTAATATTTCTGTTGGAAGCCGCCTAGAGTGGCTGGGAAAACCCAGCCAGATGGGTGGGGTATAAATAATAGATATTATTATTATTATTATTATTATTATTATTATTATTATTATTACTACTACTACTACACAGAGTGTGTACCTTGACTATACCCAGTGTCCTGTGTCCATTTCTGGGCACCTCAGTGAGAGAAGCCTATTGGCATCCTGGAAGGTATGCAGAGCAGGGGGGCTGAGGTGATAGAATCATAGAATCATAAAATCGTAGAGTTGGAAGAGACCACAAGGGCCATCCAGTCCAACCCCCTGCCGAGCAGGAAACACCACCAAAGCATTCTTGACATATGCCTGTCAAGCCTCTGCTTAAAGACCTCCAAAGAAGGAGACTCCACCACACTCCTTGGGAGCAAATTCCACTGCCGAACAGTGGAAGTACTGTCAGGAAGTTCTTCCTAATGTTTAGGTGGAATCTTCTTTCTTGAAGTTTGAATCCATTGCTCCGTGTCCGCTTCTCTGGAGCAGCAGAAAACAACCTTTCTCCCTCCTCTAAAGCAGTGGTCCTCAACCCCCGGGCCACGGACCGGTAGCGGTCCGTGGATCAATTGGTACCGGGCCGCCTAAGGATCATTAAATACAATTAAATTAAAATTATTAAATCAAAACAATCTAAATAAAATATAAACAATAAACGTCCCCCCCCTCTGCGGGCCGCAGTAAAATTATCAAACGTTGACTGGTCCACGGCGATAAAAAGGTTGGGGAGCACTGCTCTAAAGGACCTGTGATCAAGGACCTGGAAACCAAGCCTTATGAGAAAAAGTTGAGGGAGTTTGGTATGTTTAGCTTAGAGAAGGCCTTATTATTGCATTTTTGTTTGAAGATGACTTTGGGGGCGAAGTCAAACCGTTGGTGAGTAATAGCGCCTGCCATGGTGGTAGAGACCAATACAGGAGAGAGATGTTTTGTTGTAGCTGGGGAAGGTGATATTAAAGCACACATCAATCTCTCACATGCAGAATGGAGAAGGATTATTTTCTGCTGCTCCAGAGGGAAGGACCCAAACCAATGGATTCTCATGACAAGAAAGAAGATCCTGACTAAACATCAGGAAGGACTTTCTGGTGATGAGAGCCGTTTGACAGGGAAACGGTGGTGGGCTCTCCTTAAAGGTAAAGGTAAAGGGGTCCCTCACCATCAGGTCCAGTCATGTCCAACTCTGGGGTTGCAGCGCTCATCTTGCTCTATAGGCCGAGGGAGCCAGCGTTTGTGCGCAGACAGCTTCCGGGTCATGTGGCCAGCATGACAAAGCTGCTTCTGGCAAACCAGAGCAGCGCATGGAAACGCCGATTACCTTCCCGCCGGAACGGTCCCTATTTATCTACTTGCACTTTGATGTGCTTTCGAACTGCTAGGTGGGCAGGAGCTGGGACCGAGCAACGGGAGCTCACCCCGTTGCAGGGATTCGAACCGCCGACCTTCTGATCAACAAGCCCTAGGCTCTGTGGTTTAACCCACAGCGCCACCTGGGTCCCTGTGGGCTCTCCTTACTTGGAGGCTTTTAGATAGAAGTTAGATGGCCAGATGCCAAGGATTATTTAGCTGTGATCCTTGCATTTTTGGGCTAGGTGACCCTTGGAGTCCCTTCAACTCTGGTTGGCTTCCATCTGTCTCAGGAGACCATGGAAACTTATGACTTCAGGGTTGAAGCCAAACCGTTGGAGAATTACAGTTCTGTGGTTCCATTATGCATGTGAATTTCTGCGTTTGCAGGCATTCCGATCTGCTCCCCACGTTTCCGATGGAACGCCAAGGGGGTCGATGGGTCTGGGCTTGTGAAAAGAAGAGCTTTCCGGGGCTTAATTAAGTCTGAAATGATGCTCGATAGGATTGATTTCGGTAGAGGGTTTCCTTCAAAAGCCTGATTGCCTATTTGTAATAAAGGCAATGGCTTATCAATTGCATAAACAAATGGATCGGCAGGGAGCTCAGCGGATCAATCCCCGCTGGGCACTCCACACCTCCCAGATATTTAGCCACTTCCCTTCTGTTTCGCTAGTGCAACTTCCAGCTTTTGGATATTTCTACAGCCAAGAAACTGATGCTGAAGCCGTGGCTGGAGAACGGGAGGCCCACAGTCAGTGCCATGTTCTGATGAAGGCTTGCAAACTGGAGGAAGGTTTAAAGTATAGGACCATAGGAAGGGGCCTTATACCGAGTTAGAATACTGGGGCCCATCTTAGTACCATCTACACTGACTGGCAGCAATGGGGCAGGGAGTCTCTCTCAACCCTGCCTGGAGCCTTCTCCATGTAAATTTGTAAATTCTGGGCTAGATCAGTCATTGCTGTCACGGTCCGGTCGGCAGGCGGTTGAAGCCCTGGCTGAGGACGTCAGGACCAGAGGCAAGATGGTGGTGTAGAAGCAGGAACAGGTGCAGGGCTGAGGGTCCAGCAGCAGGCAGTCGCAGGGTCAAGGAGCAAGGCAGAGGCGAAGGTCTGGGAGTCAAAGAGCAAGGTGTCGGCAAGGCGAAGGTCCAAGGAGCAAGGAGCAAGGAGCAAGGCCAAGGATCAAGGAACAAGAAGCAAGGCGAAGGTCCAAGGGTCCAAGGAGCAAGGCGTCGTCAAGGCAAGGGTCCAAGGAGCAAGAGGCCAGATGCAACAAGGCAGGGATCACATTGCTGTGGCAAAGAGCTGAAGGGAAATGCTGGGCTTTTATCCCTCCCAGCTCTTGCCACCAGGTGCAGTGAGTATCAAGTGGCCTCACCTGAGTGGCCACACCTTGCTTCTCCAGCACAAGCTGAGGCAGGCCCCAGTCCTGCAAAGCACTACAGGCCCCAGAGCCTGACTCCTGCCCATCCTCCTGACAATTTCCTTGCTCCAACAAGGCTCTTTTTATCACCTTTCATATTCCAGTTATTTGAATTTGCAATGACCATGTCCATCAGGACCTTAAATACCATGGTCCAAGATGGATGGCCACCTGCCATATATGATCTAGTTGAGATTCCTGCACTGCAGGGGATTGGACTAGATGACCCTCAGGGTCCCTCCCAAATCTACAGTTCTATGATCCTATGCTTCTGCTTGCTAGCTGTTTCAACCTATCCCAACGTCAGGCACGCCTCACACTCCAGCTGGAGCAATACATCTTTTCGAAACCTTTGAAGAAGTTGTTGTTTCCCACAGAGAACATTCATTATTTAATTGGCATCCCAAAAGGTCATTCCTTCCATTGCTCACCAACCAGGTGAAAATAGACATGTCAAAAGCTCCTCAGTGTGGCAGCGCGGTAAGATCTGACAGCAGAAATGCCCCTACGGAATGAATTTTGCAAATCTTGATGTTGCAATTCAGATCTAGCACTGAGTCACATGTGTCACAGATTTCAGTGAAATGCACTCGCTGTGCATTATTCTGCATTGAATTGTGGCCAGTGGTTTTATGAATTTGAATACTCACAAGCTATATAAGAAATATCAACAACCTCAGATATGCAGATGACACAACCTTGATGGCAGAAAGCGAGGAGGAATTAAAGAACCTTTTAATGAGGGTGAAAGAGGAGAGCGCAAATTATGGTCTGAAGCTCAACATCAAAAAAACCAAGATCATGGCCACTGGTCCCATCACCTCCTGGCAAATAGAAGGGGAAGAAATGGAGGCAGTGAGAGATTTCACCTTCTTGGGCTCCTTGATCACTGCAGATGGTGACAGCAGTCACGAAATTAAAAGACGCCTGCTTCTTGGGAGAAAAGCAATGACAAACCTAGACAGCATCTTAAAAAGCAGAGACATCACCTTGCCGACAAAGGTCCGTATAGTTAAAGCTATGGTTTTCCCAGTAGTGATGTATGGAAGTGAGAGCTGGACCATCAAGAAGGCTGATCGCCGAATAATTGATGCTTTTGAATTATGGTGCTGGAGGAGACTCTTGAGAGTCCCATGGACTGCAAGAAGATCAATCCTATCCATTCTTAAGGAAATCAGCCCTGAGTGCTCCCTGGAAGGACAGATCGTGAAGCTGAGGCTCCAATACTTTGGCCACCTCATGAGAAAAGAAGAATCCTTGGAAAAGACCTTGATGTTGGGAAAGATTGAGGGCACTAGAAGGGGACGACAAAGGACGAGGTGGTTGGACAGTGTTCTCGAAGCTACGAACATGAGTTTGACCAAACTGCAGGAGGCAGTGCAAGACAGGAGTGCCTGGCGTGCTATGGTCCATGGGGTCACGAAGAGTCGGACACGACTAAACGACTAAACAACAACAACAACAACATATATGCTGTAGGAAATGCAGAACCATGGAACTTAAGGAAAGCTAGTTAATTCTAGTTTTGTGCATGGATTTGCATTCTGACAACTACTGATGTCCACCTCTAATTTATATTGCTACAGATTGTGTGTGTGTGTGTGGGGGGGGAACACCTCCCTAAACCCTAGAACTTAATAAATGGTAGAGTTTTGATTATTTGGGGTATGAAGGGAGAATACAAGCTGCAGAGGAATTCCTGGGCTAGCCTACGCAAAACGACCTAGCCAAGCTGGGACTGTTAAGGAACGGTAAAGGGCCATTGAAGGGCAATGGCAATGCAAGAGTACTTGCCCTGAGGTGTGAACAGAGACTGGGGCATTGGGAGGTTGCCAGGGTAACTGGGTGCGAGGTGGCAGGAAAAGAGAGTCCTGAGCAAGGCTTGCTGGGAAGGAGGAGGGGGATCCATCTTGGGCAGGCTGGCTGCAGGGTTCCCTCCATGCACACTGAAGGTATAAAGAGGTGAATAAACCAAATTTCTTAAAGCTGCAACAGTCTCTGCTGTGATTCAATTCTCCAAATGACAACAGACCCTGGGTGACCCCTGGGATCTTGCTACTGCTTGAGAGAGAGTAGGGGGTGGCTCTCAACTTTTAATAATAATAATAATAATAATAATAATTATAATAATAATAATATATTATTTATACCCCACCCACTCTGGGCAACTCCCAACAGAATATTAAGAGCATAATAAAACATCAAACATTAAAAACTTCCCTAAGCAGAGCTGCCTTCAGATGTCTTCTAAAAGTCAGATAATTGTTTATTTCCTTGACATCTGGTGGGAGGGTGTTCCACAGGACGGGTGCCACCACCAAGAAGACCCTCTGCCTGGTTCCCTGCAGCTTTGCTTCTCTCAGGGAGGGAACTGCCAGAAGGCCCTCGGAGCTGGACCTCAGTGGACGATGGGGGTGGAGACGCTTCTTCAGGTATACTGGGCCGAGGCCGTTTAGGGCTTTAAAGGTCAAGCACCAACACTTTGAACTTTTACAACAATATTGTGTTCCTGATAGCTGCCTTCAGCACCATTTGATGGTAAGGCAGGCTACAAATTTAATTCACAAATACATAAATAACTGGGGTTATTTGCAGGGAGACCGCAATGTCTCTCTACATTTTTGAGTTCCGAATTCTGTGATCTCGCTTGCAGAATGTTGATGTTTGCACGCAATCCAAAATTCTTCCTTTTAATGCCAGACCACCAATCATGCTGGGTTGGCTGCAATTTTCCATTCCCTTCAAAGTTACCGAGGCACACAAACGCACACACGCACGTACTGAAACATCGGGGGTGAGGGGTAAGAATATTTGAGTGATGGAATGATCGCATCAGGATGCCTTTCTGCGCCGTGACTCAGTCCATGCGCAGATGCGTCAGTTTAAGGAATGATCCAAGTTAAGCTGGAAGGGAGTGGGAGCAGAATGCACAGCAGATCAAACTGCAAGCTGACGGTAATGGAAGACCTCTCAGTCTCAGGGTCGTGGGTTCAAGTCACACATTGGGCAAAAAATTACTGCATTGCTGGGGGTTGGACTAGATGACCCTCATGGCCCCTTCCAACTCTACGATTCTATTATTCTAACCTGGCACAGCCCAGAACCTGAACTTTGGGCCGCACCCTCAAACCCACCCCAGCTCTGTGGAAAGCGGCTGTCACAGTGTGCCAGTTTGCAATCCATTGCAGAGCTTCATTATCCAGGCCTTGCCCCTCCCTGGAGATCGAACAGAGCGCTCCAGAGACAGCTCTATCTCTTGCAAAAGTGCCTTCCTGGATTCATAATCACCAAGCAAGAATCTCTTTGTGACTGGATTGCGCGAGTTCATTCCGACATTGCTCGCTCTGCTTCTGGGAATTACAACGAAGCTTTCTGTCAAATTTCACACCAGGAGTCCACAGTCTACATTTGCTGCTCAGGACTGGGGGAAGTCTGCAGCTCAGAAGCAGAGTATCCCTTTCACATGCAGAAGGTCCCGGGTTCACTCCCCAGTGGTGAGACTGAGAGAGACTCCAGTTTCTGAAAACCCCGGAGAGCTGCTGCCAGTCAGTGCAGGCAATACTGAGCTAAATGGACCAAGAGTCTGACTCGCTAGAAGGCACCTTCCTACAATCCTATGATTTCGCCCCATCATTAATGTCAGACAGCAAATTAGGTTTAGGATTGAGGCTTAACATGTTGAACTCTGCCCTAGTTAAAATGGGAAGCAGAGTCTCGAGAGACAATGGAGTGTGCCTCTGGGGGGTGAAGTCGCACTGCTGTGTGAGCAGCACCAGAGTGACCCCCCCCCCCGGGTGCAAACCTGGGCCGTGGTGTCTGGAGATCCTGGGCTACCCAGACGACAAGACCTGCCTCCCCCTTGCTGGTCCAAAGCAAAGCAGAGCAAGACATTTGCCACCAGCTTCATATCAGGAGGTGTACAAGGTGCCATTCAATTGTCTTGGAGACTCCACTCTGGATTTGTGAAGAGTTTACTCCTGAGCCTTTTCTTCTCCTGAATATATCTCACAATTCAAAGTGTTGGGTGCTGACCTTTAAAGCCCTAAACGGCCTCGGTCCAGTATACCTGAAGGAGCGTCTCCACCTCCATCATTCTGCCCGGACACTGAGGTCCAGCACCGAGGGCCTTCTGGCGGTTCCCTCGTTGCGAGAAGCCAAGTTGCAGGGAGCTAGGCAGAGGGCCTTCTCGGTGGTGGCGCCCGCCCTGTGGAACGCCCTCCCAACAGATGTCAAAGAGGAAAACAACTACCAGGCTTTTAGAAGACATCTGAAGGCAGCCCTCTTCAGGGAGGCTTTTAATGTTTAATAGATTATTGTGTTTTATTTTTCTGTTGGAAGCCGCCCAGAGTGGCTGGGGAAACCCAGCCAGATGGGCGGGGTATAAATAATAAATTATTATTATTATTATTATTATTATTATTATTATTATTATTATTATTTTCTTATCATAGACTCATAGGGTTGAAGAGTTGGAAGGGACCCCATGGTCATCTAGTCCAGCCCCCTGCAGTGCAGGAATCTCAGCTAAAGCATCCATGGCAGATGGCCACCCAACCTTTGCTGAAAAATCTCCAAGGAAGGAGAGTCCTCAGCCTCACAAGGGAGACTGTTCCACATGTTACCTTGAATGTTACCTTGAGTGCGGGGTATAAATAATAAATTATTATTATTATTATTATTATTAAGGGAATGGAGGTTTAGGATCAGAGATTTCCTTCTCCTAGATGGGCTACCTTCCCAGGTGGATGAGACCCACCTGCCCCACGCTTCCCTCTGCAGCTTGTGCAGAAACCATCTTCTTGACCACTGGACCCATTTCTGGTCTCTTCTGCTGCTCAATGCACCAGAGCCTGACTTCACAAGCAGGGGAACTCCCTGTTTGAGACCCATCGGCTCCCCTCACCTGGTTCAGCCGGCCAGTCGAAGCCAATCCCTGGGATCGTGGCCGCTGTCACATGCTTACAGCTTCTAGCAGTCACAGATGAGAGCTGAGTGCAGGGTGGGAACCAAAGGTGGACAAACTAACCCAGAAGAAGCACAACATATCCCCTATCACTCCACACACCCCAGAAGCAGGGTGACCTGGCACAAAAGGCCAAGCTGACCGCTGAGCTGCAAAAGAACAAAGGAGCACAGTGTTCTTTCACATGCAAGCACAAGGAAGCAACTGCTGTGCAAACTCACATCAAAACACCTTTCATTTGAAAAATGTTGGAAATATGCTTGCACCTTCCATTTTATTTTAAGGAAGTGAACCTTGCACTTTGCGTGACAAGCTGTGCATAAATATTTCTTTCATTTTGCATGTTCCCAGAGGATTCACTGACTCTCCTGGGGTTACAGACCACTCTCTCAGGTGCCTAAACAAAAGGTAAGGTAAAGGTAAAGGAACCCTGGACGGTTAAGTCCAGTCAAAGGCGACTCTGGGGTTGTGGCGCTCATCTCGCTTCAGGCCGAGGGAGTGGCCTTTGTCCACACACAGTTTTCGGGGTCATGTGGCCAGCAGGACTAAACCACTATTGGCGCACGGAGGGCCGTGATGAGTGCCAGAGCGCATGGAAATGCCATTTACCTTCCCACCTATTTATCTCCTTGCACTGGCGTGCAGGGCCGGCTCTAAGGCAAGGCTGGGTGGCGCAGGGCGCCAGGGAACCGGGCTGCCAGGGGGGTGCTGCACGGCTGTGCCCACTGCAGCGGTGCTGCGTCTGCCAGACAGCCGTGGTGGGAAACGGGGTGGGGGGGGGGGCGCCGGAGCGATCTTCACACCACGGCGCCGGGGCGCCTGATATGCTCAAGACGGCCATGCTGGCGTGCTTTCCAATGGTTAGGTTGGCAGGAGCTGAGACAGAGCAATGGAAGCTCACCCCGTCATGGGCATTCGAACCGCCAACCTTCTGATCAGCAAGCCCAAGCCAAGCGCCGCCCACGTACTCTGTGTGTGTGTTTTATTTCCACAACATTAACCTGAAACTGCCACCCGAGTGCCAAGGAGCACATTTGATTCTTTGCCCTGAGCCGCAACTCAGTTCTCCAAACCAGTCAATAATTACACACACACACACACACACACACACACTGCTCCAGCACCGCATCCTTGGCATCAGGAAGGAACTCTTCCCAGCTCAGATTGGCCAGTTTCCATGTGGTGTGTTTATGAGGTTTTTCCTTTCAGATATTTAGAGATACAGGCAGCTGCCGTCTCCTGAGTCAGATAACGGGTCCATCTAGCTCAGCATTCCTTGCACAGACTCACAGAAACTCTCCAGGGTTTCCGATTTAGGAAACTTTTCCTGAAAGCAAAAAAGGGGGCTCCACCCTGTGCTGGTCGAGGCTGATGGGAGTTGTAGTCCAAAACATCTGGAGAGCACCAGATTCATAAAGCAGCTGTATGGTCTTGCTGGGTGAGACCCTGACGGTCTTCTCTTGCAGCAGGACTTCTCACCAGAGAGCCTCTGCATCTTCCATCCAGCTCTCCAAAACCTCGCAGCGGATCATGTCTGTGAGGGACAGAAGCTACAGACCGCCCCCTCCCATCTTAAGCTCAAGCTCTTCTCCCAGCGCCAGTGGGAGCGGGGAGGGGGATGACTCCAGCGGGGAATCGGGAAGTAGAGGGCAGGGCTCAGGCAGGGTAGCAGAGCCACTGCTCCGCTTAGGAAAGGAAGGGGGAAGCAGGGAAAGCGCGGCAAGAAGACCGCTCCCGCCGGCCCCGGAATTGCTCAAGAAGTGATGGGGGCGGAGATTCAGTATCCCCAGGCTACTTTGTTGGAAAAAGACGCGGGAATCCCCATTCGGAGGTTCTGACCCAGACTGACAACATGTACATAGTACTGACTCTGCACTGTAAATAGTTTGCACAGAATAAAAGCATGAAAATGCAACGTCGTGAGGAGTCGCTACTCTAGAGTAGCCGCTACCGCGCCTGTGACAATGTCCCAAGTGGGCAAGGCTGACATCACACTCTACCACCCCCACAAATCTTTTTTTAAGAACCTTTCTCCCCCTTCCCCCACCCTAACATTTTCCCCCAAAATCCCTCCCCCGACTAATGTTCACGTTGAGTCGCCTTGATGAACATGTTGACTCACTGCTGAACTTCAACTACGCATTAGACACTGTTAGGGAATTAAATAATGAACAGAGGAAGTTACAGGAAAAGAAGGGCTTTGAGGAACTTTACGAGGATCCAGTGCAAGAGTGATTAAAACATCAGAACGTTCCAAACCTATCAAAACATCAGGGTGAAATATCTGTACTTTGCTGTTCTCACTTTCCTTATTTTGTTTATGTCTGATTGAAACAAATTCAAGAGCAGGGGTCAGCAAACTTTTTCAGCAGGGGGCCGGTCCACTGCCCCTCAGACCTTGTGGGGGGCCGGACTATATTTTGAAAAAGAATATGAACGAATTCCTATGTCCCACAAATAACCCAGAGATGCATTTTAAATAAAATGACACATTCTACTCATGTAAAAACACCAGGCAGGCCCCACAAATAACCCAGAGATGCATTTTAAATAAAAGGATACGTTCTACTCATGTAAAAACATGCTGATTCCTGGACTGTCCGCGGGCCGGATTTAGAAGGCGATTAGGCCACATCCGGCCCCCGGGCCTTAGTTTGGGGACCCCTGTTCAAGAGTCTTGGGGTTTACAATCCCCTTAAGTGGTGTGCTGATCAATTGCAAAATACCAAACACAACCAAATATTATTTATTTTTATTATTTATTAAATTTCTATACTGCCCTACATCCAAAGATCACGGGGCGGTTCACATCATGGAAGTTTCAAGTTGTGACTATTTGCCCCCCAGCAGGACTGAAAACTCCTGTGCTCATGTGAGTAACAAGTATGATAAATGAGTTGCAGTCAATGGCCATTTCTGCATATACTTCCTTGATCAAATGTCTTGCAGGCTCAACTCCCTTTGGACAATGATCAGACTACAATGTTCATTATGAAGACTTCCCAATGCATTTGAAGACTGCTCATTTACATAGAATCATAGAATCATAGAATCATAGAGTTGGAAGAGACCACAGGGGCCATCCAGTCCAACCCCCTGCCGAGCAGGAAACACCATCAAAGCATTCTTGACATATGCCTGTCAAGCCTCTGCTTAAAGACCTCCAAAGAAGGAGACTCCACCACACTCCTTGGTAGCAAATTCCACTGCCAAACAGCTCTTACTGTCAGGAAGTTCTTCCTAATGTTGAGGTGGAATCTTCTTTCTTGTGGTTTGAATCCATTGTTCCGTGTCCGCTTCTCTGGAGCAACAGAAAATAATCTTTCTCCCTCCTCCATATGCCATCCTTTCATATATTTGAACATGGCTATCATATCATCCACCCCTTAACCCATTTTGCTTTCTGCAAAGGCAGAACCATGCCACCAGCTCCAATAACAGCAAAAGATGCAGATGACTTAAAAAAAAATCAAACAAATTCAAGGGCGTTCTTCAGCCGTGATAGTTAAAAATAGAGTTCTATCAATAGTTGCCATGATGAGCAGCCACAACAACCAAAAAAAGAAATATGTTGGATGGCTCCTCTTTAAGACTCCTTCATGTCACTATTGGGACTGTCCTCTCTGCTTCCTACAGCTTCTTGGAATAGTACAACTTTAGATTTGCAAGGGTCGCAAAGGGTCATCTAGTCCAACCCCCCTGAAACACAATGCAGTTCTTGACGTGGTCTTTTTTTGTCATGTGCGACCCAATATTTTAAAAAGGGGTTGGTTGCAAAGAAAGGCTAATGAAAGAATGCCCTGTTGTATCAAGCCAGTGGCCCACCTTGGCTGTCACTCCTGTTTCCAATGGGGGTCAGATGCTTCCAGAAAGCCTCTCTGCCCGTCCCCCTCTAGCAACAGGAGATCACGGTAGAAGGCCTCTCGACCTCTATTCAGTGCCAAGGACCACCCAACTGACTGTATTCAAAGCCACACTAAGGAGAACATCCCATCAGTCCAAAAGGTTCTCCTTTCAGTGAAATATTCTTCACCTCTCCTCCCTTCGTTCCCCCAATCTTCTGGAGCATATTGGGAAAAAGCACGGGACATGTGTTGAATCCCACCACAAGACACCAAACCTGCCTGAGGTCAAAATGTTGACTCCCATCCTACATGCAGGACCTGACTTGACCTCCAGTGGCGCAATGGGTCCGTGCGTCTGGCTGTTAACCAGAGGGTGGGTGGTTCAAGCCCACCCAGGGATGCCTGTGGGAAGGACGCCTGAATTGCAGAGGTTGTAATGGGTGACCCAAAGAAGGATACTGACAAGCTGGAACGTGTCCAGAAGAGGGCAACCAAAATGGTCAAAGGCCTGGAAACAATGCCTTATGAGGAACAGCTTAGGGAGCTGGGTATGTTTAGCCTGGAGAAGAGAAGGTTAAGGGGTGATATGATGGCCATGTTCAAATATATAAAAGGATGTCATATAGAGGAGGGTGAAAGGTTGTTTTCTACTGCTCCAGAGAAGCGGACACGGAGCAATGGATTCAAACTACAAGAAAGAAGATTCCACCTCAACATTAGGAAGAACTTCCTGACAGTAAGAGCTGTTTGGCAGTGGAATTTGCTGCCAAGGAGTGTGGTGGAGTCTCCTTCTTTGGAGGTCTTTAAGCAGAGGCTTGACAGGCATATGTCAAGAATGCTTTGTTGGTGTTTCCTGCTTGGCAGGGGGTCGGACTGGATGGCCCTTGTGGTCTCTTCCAACTCTATGATTCTAGTTCTTGAACCCCAGAGGCAGGATTTGAACACAAGAGCACCCGTCTCTACTCTGCTTTCCAGCAACTGGTATTCACAAGCATGGCAGAGCATAGGCGTCATGGCTTGGAGCCACTGAAAGCCCTCGTGTACAGGAATTTGTCTAATCTTCTTTGAAACCCATCTCCTTGGCCGTTACTGCCTCCTGTGGCAGTGAGTTCCATAGTTCAACTCTACTTCGCTTTATCTGTCCTGAACCTTACAACATTCAGCTTCATTGGATGTGCATAGGTTCTCCCCACTACCTCCCCCCCCCAATATCTGCCGCCTGAGGCAGCTGCCTCACTTTGCCTCATAACAGGGCTGTCCCTGGACCGCCCCTGTCCCACATGGATGTTCAATCCCTTCCCTTTGCAAGGAGCTATAAAACGAGAAACAGGAGAGCCTTTCCATCTCCAATCTGGCGGTGCTCTGGCCCCCCCAAAAAACAAATAAAATCCTTCTGCATTTGTCATTTGATTTGGTGCTGTTTATAAACCTCCCTAATTAACACGCTCGCTTGTGCTTGCCTGGAGATACCGGCTCGCTCGTGCACTGTAATAACACGGCGGGGAAGAAAAGTGGTGATATTGGAAAGCACGCACGGACAAGGAATACCCGCCCACACCTGCAAACCGCATCCGAAAGGTTCATGTCGGTGGTCAGGACAATGACAAACAACAACTAGGAACAGCAAAGAAATGACTCAGGAAATGGAATTCAATTTCTCGACGCCGCTCCTGGAGAGGTACATGACAAATAGAACAGAAAAGGGAACACAATGAAACAGAATATAATGTCTTTTGCCGCGCTCCTCCAGGGTTGTAAAAATGCATTTTTCTGCTATCCTTCTTTCTCCCGCGCTGACAAGTCTGTCGCCATCATTCCCCACCTGAATCGTTTAGCTATTCTTCTAGCACGGCGCTTCGTAAAAAAGAAAAGAAAAGAAAAAGGTCCCAGACCACACAATGCCCCTTCGGACAAGATGGGGAAATTAATGAGTTAAGGAAGCAGAAGGTGTGTTAGAGCTCCTCTGGAAGTCAGGAGGGGACGTGAGAGGACTTTGCGAAATTATGCACGGCATGGAGAAAGGGCATGGAGAAAAGATATTCCTCACACTAGAACTCGTGGGCATTCAGGGAACGTTGGATTATTCTGGGCAGAGCTCGTTCCCACAGGGGGCAGGGCTGGCCACCAACTTGGATGGCTTTGGAGAGGATTGGACAAATTCGTGCCGGAGGAGAGGGCTATGGATGGCTCCTGGTCGGGATGGCTGTGCTCTTGTGCTTCTCATGACCAGTTGCTGGAAACCACAGGAGGGGAGTGGGCTGTTGTGCTCAAATCTTGTTTGGGGGTTGCCCATTGGGCCATCTGGTTGGCCACTGTATGAACAGGATTCTGGACCAGTTGAATTGCATCAATAGCTGGTTAACAAAGCTTTCTGTTGGCTTATCTCCACCTGTTCAACACACACACACACACACACATACACAATGCCCATATAAAATATATATTTAGCATCTCCCTTGGAGGGATACTCACATTTAAGTTTTGCTGGGTTACTGGTGAACAGCTGGTCTCTGAAATAACACCCTATTTTCTCACAATGAAAATGTAACAGCAAAAGTGGGGAGCACACACACACATACACACCTGCACTAGAAAATATGCTTGCCAGGAAACAAACATGTTCCTCTGTTTCACATACAGTCTGGCAGCCTGAGACTCCTGCATTTTGACTCAGAGTTGGAACTCAGGTGAGACTTCATCTAAGTCCCAAATCTGAGCTGAACATGTCCCCCACACTTAGCTCAGAGATGGGAGACTGAATAAGATTCTGAAGGCCTTGCATCTTGCAAATCCCTCTATGAAATGTCACGATCCACATCCCAGCTGGGATGACGAAGACACCACTTAACCCTGTGTTGTCTGAAAAACAGTTTCCCTCTGGTTTTTCTTTTATTTAGATCACAAAAGGAGTTATTTAAAGACAGAGCAGATCTCTTATCTGCTTTGCTGTCAGTCTCCTCAGTTAAGATTTTTGTCAGGTGCAGCTGTCGCTGACAAGGACGGAAACCAGCCGGGGAAATGCCCCTCCGAGCTCCTTGGAGGAAGGTTGGGAAACAAACAGAACGAGCTGGAATGGCCCCAAGGAAGTGGTTTTTTGTTGGTTGGTTGGTTTTAATGAAGAAAACCAACCTACTTTCAGAGGTGTAGCTGGGGGGGCAGGGGGCGGGGGCACTGGATGCCACACCGTGGGGGTGGCACTTACCATGGGGCCTGCAGCGCACCTGAGCCATGCGTCTCTCCTGGGAGTGACATGGTGATTCAGACACCTGAAGGCTCCACACTGCCCAAAATGCCAGCATGGGACTTGCGTCTGCCCGCTGCCTCCCCTTCGGGCAGCGAGGCTCACCCTTCCCCAACAGCAGGGATAACTTTCTGAAGGCAAGAGCAGTTCAGCAGTGGAATGGACTCTCTCAGAAGGATAGCCACCTGTTATGGATGCTTTAGTTGAAATTCTAAAGCATAGCAGGGGTTGGACTATATGACCCCTGGGGTCCCTTTCAATTCTACAGTTCTATGGTTCTATGAAAAAGCTGCTTAGAAGCACTGCAAACAAGCAGGCTCTGGACCCCATAACTCTTTGGATCCTTGTGTTGTGCCCAACACAAAATTGTAACTTACGCAAATAAGTGAACGACTAAGCAGAGGCTGTGTTTCATTAAACATTCATAGGATATTGGAAGAAATTTGGGGTTTCTGCCTCTATAGACTTAAGACCCTAACGCTCCATAGAATTCATCTTGAAGATAACACCTACTTTGTATCCACATTTTTCTGGTAATTTGTTCTTTGCCGCATTTCCTTAGATTCCCCCCCCCAATCCTTAGTGTTATTAAAACTGTCACCTTGGCTCCCAGCATTAATTTAAAATCCCAGGTGTAATACTGAGGAAGGCAAGAAACAAAAAATATTTAACTAAAGAGGTTTATGTTTTTAAAAAAGTATTTACAGACACTGCATGTTCCCCGTATAAACGTCAAGGGTGCACTCTTTGGGCTGAGTAGTCAGGGAGTAAGAAGAGAGGTCCTCTTGCAGATCAGGAGCTGGTTAAGTAACAAGAAGCAGAGAACATTCAGTCCATTTAGTCCAGCATCCTGTTCTCATGGTGGCCAACCAGATTCCTCTTCTGGGAAGACCATAAGCAGGACCTGGGCACAAGGACTGTCGCTCTTCCTGCAGTTTCCACCATCTGCTATTCAGAAGTATTGCTTCCTCCGACTGCGAAGGCAGAGCATAGCCGGGGACGGAGGAAGGGGGGCACTGGGGGTGGTCCTCCCCGGGTGTCATCACCAAAGGGGGTGACATTCGGTGTGCCTCCCGCCCGAAACTCCCAAGCCTACCCCGAGCCTGTCAGGAGTGTGGGCAGGAGTCAGGCTCTGGGGCCTGTAGTGCTTTGCAGGACTGGGGCCTGCCTCAGCTTGTGCTGGAGAGGCAAGGAGTGGTCACTCAGGTGAAGACATCAGCTTGTGCTGGAGAGGCAAGGAGTGGCCACTCAGGTGAGGCCACTTGAGATCTCACTGCACCTGGTGGCAGGAGCTGGGAGGGATAAAAGCCCAGCATTTCCCTTCAGCTCTTTGCCACAGCAACGCTATCCCTGCCTCTGGCCTCTTGCTCCTTGGACCCTTGCCTTGCCTTCACCTTGCTCCTCGACCCTTGGACCTTTGCCTTGCCGACGCCTTGCTCCTTGACTCCCAGACCTTCGCCTCCGCCTTGCTCCTTTACCCTGAGACTGCCTGCTGCTGGACCCTCAGCCCTGCACCTGCTCCTGCTTCTACACCACCATCTTGCCTCTGGTCCTGACGTCCTCAGCCAGGGCTTCAACCGCCCGCCGACCGGACCGTGACAGAGCCGTTGGGAAAGGGGCAGAGCTGTGCCACCTTTCCGGCAGCCTTCCTCCTTCATTTTCACAGCTCAGGGGAGGCTTGGGAGTTGTGGGTTGGTGCGCACCATTGCCCCCCCCCCTCCCGGGCTGTTTCCTGGGAGGCGGTGCCTCCCCTGAGCTGTCAAAAGGAAGAGGGGAGGGAGGGAGGGAGGCTGCTGGCAAAGCAGCATGGCTCCCTCCACCACCACCCTGCCCAGGAAGCAGCCTGCCCTGGGTGGCTAGCTCCGCCCCCATGGGCATCTCACCCCCTGGGATGCTCACCCCGCCCCCATGGCCCCACCCCTGGGTGCACAGCATGAGCACACCTCCGGGTGCTGGAACAGCTAGCTCCGCCTCTGAGCATAGCCATCATGGCTGGTAGCCTCCAATAGCCCTCTCCTCCTTCATGAATTTGTCTCATTATCATGTCACATCTTACTTGCCTTTTCTCTAAACTAAAAAATGCCAAACGCTCCCAGGTTCCTCCACATGAGTCTGACCAAGGCGGAACAGGACTATTCCTTCTCTCGACGATTGCGTGGTGTTGGCCACATGGGCGTGCATGATTCTTTGTGCATGCCCAATAAGCCCTGCAATATGCAGGCATCCCCCCCATATATCACAACAACAATGGGGATTTTGCCATTAATGACTGGGCCACTTGAGATTCCTGAATTGTAGGGGGTTGGACTAGAGAGCCCGCGGGATCCCTTTCAACTCTACAATTCTATGAGTCTACGGATCATGACTCATACAAAACCGTTGGCTTCTAAAAGAATCTGGGTCAGGGAGAAAGAAGAGAGGGATGCAATAAAGTAAGCCAAAAGCCAACGTCTAAGATGACAAAAAGGGACGCGGGTGGCGCTGTGGTCTAAACCACTGAGCCTAGGGCTTGCCAATCGGAAGGTCGGCGGTTCAGATCCCTGCGAGGGGGTGAGCTCCCGTTGCTTGGTCCCTGCTCCTGCCCACCTAGAAGTTTGAAAGCACATCAAAGTGCAAGTAGATAAATAGGTACCGCTCCGGCGGGAAGGTAAAGAGCGTTTCCGTGCGCTGCTCTGGTTCGCCAGAAGTGGCTTAGTCATGCTGGCCGCATGACCCGGAAGCTGTCTGCAGACAAACGCCGGCTCCCTCGGCCTATAGAGCGAGATGAGCACCACAACCCCAGAGTTGTTCGCGACTGGATCTAACGGTCAAGGATACCTTTACCTTTTTAAGATGACAAATGGATATGAAGGCTGAGAGTTGAATGTAGCAAGTAGCAAATTATTCTGCCTTGATCAGCTGTTGCATATTTCCCCACTGTATAGTTCTGGAGAGCCCAAGCAAGTAATTTGGAGCGCCCACCAATCCATTTGAACGCTGAGTGGGGGGCTGGTTCTATGCATGGCATTTTGTCTGACTAAGCCGGAGAGAGTTCTACAAGCATAACTCATATGAGCTACGACAGACTGGTGGGCCATAGCTCTTTGCTTGCCTGATGCCGGTACATGTAAATCTGACGCATAATGTACAGTAGCATTACATTTCCAGTCATTTCCAGTTATTTGTTTGGCAAGGATGAATGCTGCACCTGAGCTAGCAAGTAACCAGAAGGCTGTATAAAACAATCAAGAAATAAGCAATATGGATGAGGAATGGAGGAGCCAGGAAGCACCACAGATATTATGGATAAATAAATGTGGCATTATGATCCCAGAAGTCTCTCTTGGTTAACTCTTGCTGCCTAAGCAGCCTTCAACAAAAGAGGAGCCTGCTGGATCAGGCCAGTGGCCCACCAAGTCCAGCGTCCCTGTGGGAAACTTGCGAGCAGGGTTGGAGTCTGGGAGCAGTTTCCCCTCCATTTTCAAGTTCCAAGAAAGGGGATTATGACTCAACATCAGGAAGAACTTTCTGAGGGTAAGAGCCATTCAACAGTGGAATGGACTCTCCTTCCTTGGCGGTTTTTATGCAGAAGTTGGATGGCTTTGGTTAAGATTCCTGCATTACAGGGGGGTGGACTAGATGTCCCCATGGTCCCTTCCAACTCTAGGATCCTATGATTCCTGTGGCTTCCATCAACTGGTATTCAGGAGCATTGCTGCCTCCAGCTGTGGAGGGTAGAGCTAGTACCCCTCTCGTGGTCATCACAGCCTCCTGTGGCAGGGAGTTCCATAGTTTAACTATGCACTGCATGAAGAATTACTTTCTTGTGTCTGCCCTGAATCTTCCAACCTTCAGCTTCGTCGGATGTCCATGATTTTTAATTTTATAAACTTTTCTCTTACCTTTTCTCTAAATGCTGAGCCACTGAAGAAAAGAGAAGTTGACCCCCACACCTATCTTTTGTATTTGGCAATAGTTTCCCCTCTCCACCCTTCCTCTATTGCTCACATGCTGCTCGGTCTCTCCGGCTGAAACCCCCTCTCCAGCTTTAACAAAAGAATTGCCAGTTCCATCTGAAAACTAACTATGTGCTGATTTTGCCTATTTTTGTAATGTACTATCTCGTTGCAAATTTCTTGGGGCAAATTTCTGGGGCAGATAAAAGAGAGCACTTCTTTACGCAGTGCATTGTTAAACTATGGAACCTGCTCTCCAAGAAGCCCATCAACCTTGATGGGCTTTAAAAGAGGATTGGACACATTCATGGAGGAGGAGAGGGTTATCAATGGCTACTAGCTATGGTGGCTATGATCTGCCTTAACAGCTGGGGGCAGAAAAACGTCCAAATACTAGTTGTTGGAGGCCACTGGGGGTGAGGGTGCTCTTGTACTTCTGGAAAACTCTAAACAGGACTTTTCCTTGTACAATGAAATGTCTCCCCCCTCCATCATGCACCCCCAAGTCTGTTTTGAGGGTTCCCCCCAACCCTCTGGAGCAGGCATGGGTACAGACCACCAAGGAGGGAGACCAAAGTCCCATTGCACTAGCTGTCATCCTTGTGTCCTCCCAGCTTCTTTTGCTGAACACCACTCCCAGTTTTTAACCCATGACCAGCCCATGACTCTAACATACCTTTCAACATTTATCTGATGAAACTAGAGATGTCCTATTCCATCATGATAATTTTACAAAAAAATAAGCCATACTCCGAAAATAAGCCATACCCCGAAAATAAGCCATACCCCAAAAATAGGCCATAGTGATAGGCAGTTTAACCTTGTAGGTTAAACTGTACCATACTTAATAATTAAAAAATAAGACATCTCCTGAAAAATAAGCCACCATGTTTTCTTTTGAGGAAAAATAAATATAAGACGGTGTCTTATTTTTGGAGAAACACTGTATTTATACCCCCCACCCCCCCCCACCCCACATCTTACTGCGTTGCCCCAGCCACTCTGGGCAACTTCCAACATATATAAAAGCATAATAAAACATTAAACATTAAAAAAAACACCTTCTCTATACAGGATTGCCTTCATACAACTCGGGCTCCATACCCTCCAATATTTTTCCAATGGAAATAGGGACATCCTAAGGAAAAGTGGGACATTCTGGGATCAAATCAGGACCTGGGGCGGCTTCTCTAAATCAGGGACGTCCCTGGAAAATAGGGAGACTTGGAGGGTCCACTCTAATGTTCCAGCACAAGTTAGTTGCATGGACATGTGGAATCACATTTAGACAAGGATCGTGGAGTCTAACTCAGTGCCAGAGTAGTAATACTGCTTTCAGTGGGCAGATAATTTGGCCTGCTACAAAGCAACTTCCAACGACAGTCCATGAGAGCAGTGAAGCAGAGATTCCTTGAAAGGTCAGGTGATAAAACCATGAAAAATGTTTTGAAGTGCATAAAAAGGGGCAAAAACATGGCAGCATTTACAAAAATGCAGAAGCCCAAAGAATCTAAGGAGAGAAAAAAATGAAAGATGACAGCATGGAACTGCCGTTAGCAGAATGATGATAACATCAGGATGAAGTCTCTTTTATAATTCTACTGCTAGCACTCCTTTTGGTTTTTAGTCTTATTTCTGTGATTCTTTGTTCATGCATCATACTCCCCTCTCCCGCGTTAACACAGAATATTATTAGGGTGCATACAATAGAATGCTGGAAAACACTGCAGCTTCAGCGAGGAAAGGGAAAGGTCAAATGGAAAGACTGTGAGCTTTTGGCAGGAAGGAACTGGCTACACAAGAGAAACCTAGAAACTGGAGGGGTGTGTGTGGGTGTGTGGGTGTGTGTGACACCAGCTGTGCACCAGGCTGAGTTTTATAATGCAATTCTGATTATTAACAGATATGAGAGTGAGTAGCAATGACAAACCTAGACAGCATCTTAAAAAGCAGAGATATTATCTTGCCGACAAAGGTCCGTATAGTTAAACCTAAGGTTTTCCCAGTAGTGATGTATGGAAGTGAGAGCTGGACCATCAAGAAGGCTGATCGCCAAAGAATTGATGCTTTTGAATTATGGTGCTGGAGGAGACTCTTGAGAGTCCCATGGACTGCAAGAAGATCAAACTTATCCATTCTGAAGGAAATCAGCCCTGAGCGCTCACTGGAAGGACAGATCATGAAGCTGAGGCTCCAATACTTTGGCCACCTCATGAGAAGAGAAGACTCCCTGGAAAAGACCCTGATGTTGGGAAAGATGGAGGGCACTAGGAGAAGGGGACGACAGAGGACGAGATGGTTGGACAGTGTTCTCCAAGCTACGAACATGAGTTTGACCAAACTGCGGGAGGCAGTGCAAGACAGGAGTGCCTGGCGTGCTCTGGTCTATGGGGTCACGAAGAGTCGGACACGACTAAACGACTAAACAACAACAACAATGAGAGTGAGTAAGAAATAGAGATGTGGGTTTCTGAGGCTCGGTTTGGAAGATGCCCTGAGTACCATTCAATTATTGGGGTCTTGGGGTCCTCCAGTGGGAAGGATGTTGTTGAACCAGTCAAATTAGTTTCTTTACAAGACAATGGCCTTAGTTGGCCACTTAAAGTGCCCTCATTAGCACCCCAAAAGAATGAGCCAGGTTTCAAGAGCTACAACTAAGCGATGGGGCCCTCCAGGGAAATGGGTGGGCTTTCCTCCACCCCCCTCACCTAGGAGAACAAGCGACAGAGTGGCTTGTGAGAGCTGAGCAGAGCTGAGGTAGAAAGAGGCTGGAAGCCGGAGCCTCAGAAACCTGCTTGCTCTGTGCTGGATACAGAGCTGTGACTTACGGAGAAGCAATACATGCTGGGTGCTGATGCTGTGAGCTCTGCACAACTTCTGCTCAGGTCGCAGATATGGGTACATAAGGTCATATATTCTAAAACAGGGTTTTTCCTAACTTGGGTCTCCAGCTGTTTGGGGAGCTACAATTCCCAGCATCCCTGACCACTGGTCCTGCTAGCTAACCCTGTAAAGACACCACAGTTTCCACTTCCTTCCAAGGAAATCAAACCCAGAACCCCTGGTGTCTCTCATTGCTCAGAGATTGGGGTGGTGTGTCCTTACTGTGTTTTGTTTTACCTTCAGTGTGCTGGCCAAGCCCAGGAAAATGACAGCAATTATTTGTCCCCAAGGCTTTTAATCAGAGATGAGTGGGTGAGTCTTCTTCTTCTTCTTCTTCTTCTTCTTCTTCTTCTTCTTCTTCTTCTTCTTCTTCTTCTTCTTCTTCTTCTTCTTCTTCTTCTTCCCCCCTCCCAAGGCCTTTCCTGGATAAGATTTATGGGGAGTGTGTGTGTCCAGCTCTGATCTTGATGAAGAATGGCAGTTGATACCAAAATTAATCCAATCCTAAATGATACTTAATAAATCAGCTACGAGCCACAAGCTCCAGTCTGAAGCCAGGCTTTGCTGAGGACTTTCTGCTCCTGACCTCTTTAATTAAATTGCCCAAGGACAGCTTGCTCCTTCGCTGGCGGCTGGTTCAAGGGATGCAGAGCAGCAGCCCAGAGCCAATCAAGAAGGGGCATTTGGGGTCACCAGGCAGCGGTGAGGCAGGCTTAGCACTTCATCTCACCCATTAGCACCCGTAACTTGATGGCTGCTCAAAAAATGTGCATTTTGCTTCTGTTGAGGTGGAAATAAGACTGAAAGAACAAAAGGATCATAGATCAAGGGAAGTAATAGTACCACTGTATTCTGCTCTGGTCAGACCTCACCTGGAGTCCTGTGTCCAGTTCTGGGCACCACAGTTCAAGAAGGATACTGACAAGCTGGAACGTGTCCAGAAGAGGGCAACCAAAATGGTCAAAGGCCTGGAAACGATGCCTTATGAGGAACGGCTTAGGGAGCTGGGTATGTTTAGCCTGGAGAAGAGAAGGTTAAGGGGTGATATGATAGCCATGTTCAAATATATAAAAGGATGTCATATAGAGGAGGGTGAAAGGTTGTTTTCTGCTGCTCCAGAGAAACGGACACGGAGCAATGGATTCAAACTTCAAGAAAGAAGATTCCACCTAAACATTAGGAAGAACTTCCTGACAGTAAGAGCTGTTCGGCAGTGGAATTTGCTACCAAGGAGTGTGGTGGAGTCTCCTTCTTTGGAGGTCTTTAAGCAGAGGCTTGACAGCCATATGTCAGGAATGCTTTGATGGTGTTTCCTGCTTGGCAGGGGGTTGGACTGGATGGCCCTTGTGGTCTCTTCCAACTCTATGATTCTATGATTAACATGTTGAACTCTGCCCTAGTTAAAATGGGAAGCAGAGTCTCGAGAGACAATGGAGTGTGCCTCCGGGGGTGAAGTCACACTGCTGTGTGAGCAGCACCAGAGTGACCTCCCCGGGTGCAAACCTGGGCTGTGGTGTCTGGAGATCCTGGGCAACCCAGACGACAAGACCTGCCTCCCCCTTGCTGGTCCAAAGGAAAGCAGAGCAAGACATTTGCCACCAGCTTCATTTCAGGAGTTGCTCCCACTGCAGCAACTGACACACTGAATTCTCTGATGTCTCCTCGAACTTGCCTTGCCTCAGAAACATTGCCCACACTGAAGATGAAGCATTTGCCACACTGCAGACAGAAGTATGGCTTCCCTCCAGCATGAATTCTCACAAACATCCCACGGAGGCCACCAGAAGTGGCCTCCCTGTGCCACTCACTTCCCAAACATACAACAAAGCCATAAAATGCAGCCCTGACTGGCGGCAACTACATCATTCTGGCAGCTAGCAGAGAAGGCATCCATGGTTGACTCTTGGAAAGGAAGCTCCGTGGGCCAAGGCGAGTCATGCTATATTCTGCAGGCAGATGCCATTCCCACCAAAGAGAGTCCGTGGCAGAGAGGAGTCCAGAATCAGAGGCAGAAGCTGGAGCAGGAGAGGAGGGAGGTCCAGAGGAAGAGATGGAGAAAGCTTGTTCTGCACTGCTCCAGAGCACAGGCCCCAAACCAAGGGATTCAAATGTCCAGGAAGGAGATTCCGTCGAAACCTTAGGGTGGTTTTTTGAGGGCAAGAGATGTTTCACAGTGGAATTGATTCCCATGGACGGTAGTGGGCTCTCCACTGGAGGCTTCTAACAGAGGCTGGGTGCCCACCTGTCAGGGATTCTTTTGCTGGGATCCCTGCATTGCAGGATGTTGGGCTAGAGGACCCTCAGGGTCCCTTCCAACACTACAATTCTATGATTCTATGATCATTGCTGGGAGAAATATCAACAACCTCAGGTATGCATATGACACAACCTTGATGGCAGAAAGTGAGGAGGAATTAAAGAACCTTTTAATGAGGGTGAAAGAGGAGAGCGCAAAATATGGTCTGAAGCTCAACATCAAAAAAACCAAGATCATGGCCACTGGTCCCATCACCTCCTGGCAAATAGAAGGGGAAGAAATGGAGGCAGTGAGAGATTTTACTTTCTTGGGCTCCTTGATCACTGCAGATGGTGACAGCAGTCACGAAATTAAAAGACGCCTGCTTCTTGGGAGAAAAGCAATGACAAACCTAGACAGCATCTTAAAAAGCAGAGACATTACCTTGCCGACAAAGGTCCATATAGTTCAAGCTATGGTTTTCCCAGTAGTGATGTATGGAAGTGAGAGCTGGACCATAAAGAAGGCTGATCTCCGAAGAATTGATGCTTTTGAATTATGGTGCTGGAGGAGACTCTTGAGAGACCCATGGACTGCAAGAAGATCAAACCTATCCATTCTGAAGGAAATCAGCCCTGAGTGCTCCCTGGAAGGACAGATCCTGAAGCTGAGGCTCCAATACTTTGGCCACCTCATGAGAAGAGAAGATTCCCTGGAAAAGACCCTGATGTTGGGAAAGATTGAGGGCACTAGGAGAAGGGGACGACAGAGGACGAGATGGTTGGACAGTGTTCTCGAAGCTACGAACATGAGTTTGACCAAACAGCGGGAGGCAGTGGAAGACAGGAGTGCCTGGCGTGCTCTGGTCCATGGGGTCACGAAGAGTCGGACATGACTAAACGACTAAACAACAACAACAACAAATGATCATGAAGTGAACCAGGGACCACCCTTGGATGAACTTGCCAGAGGGCACCATTTCCCTTTCTTTCCATTCTCAAATCCCCCCTTGTGTATGTGTGTTGGG
Source organism: Zootoca vivipara (assembly GCF_963506605.1). Taxonomy (NCBI): domain Eukaryota; kingdom Metazoa; phylum Chordata; class Lepidosauria; order Squamata; family Lacertidae; genus Zootoca; species Zootoca vivipara. Next base: position 2,155,102 of record NC_083276.1, read on the forward strand.
GGAGGGAGGGAGGGAATGATTGTTCCCATGAGAGCTGGCCTGGTCAGCTTCCATTCATGACTTAACAGCATCCCTTGGGCCTCATATTCTCCTTCCAGCTGAGCTGCCCCCATCTGCTTCCAGCCCTGGCTGGCATGTCAGTTTCCAAGAAGAAGAGGGAGGATTGTTTTGTTTTGTTTTTTTAAAAAAAAGAGGGGAGAGAGAGGAAATATAGGGAGATAAAGTAGAAAGCCAAGAATATAGCTGTAAAAAAATAAATTATGATGATGCGCATCTCTAGAAAGGATTTTGAAATCTACACAGCTCCTTGGTGACATGACATATTTATACAAGGCCTGAGACTTCCATCGCGAGGAAGCAGCTTCTATGCCGCTTAATTGAAGGATGCTGGAACGTGGCTGTTGCTTAGGAAACAAAGCTTTTGTGGGAGAATGCTGGACTGCAGTGATGAATTGAGGGCTTTTTCAAAAGGTTGTTTGGCCCCAGAAGAAAAGCCATTTCTGCGGAAATAACAGGTTCCGTGCTCCTCGGCGAAAGGAATTGAATGCCTAGTCAGCTGCTTCGCTCCACGACTAAATCGCATTTTCATATATTGGACTCCACCGATCTCCCAGTAGGATTTCCAAATGCAATTAATATTTATTCAGACTTATCAAAGATTGACTGCTTGGTTATTAATGTTTGTTATTGACTATTAACTAGGGAGTGCTAACTTCCTTCACCCATAACTTCCAGATCCTTTTCATTTCGTAATTGCATTAAAAACAGAAATTGTGTCAACCAAGGCTTAATTTTAAAAAGTCCCTTATGGGCTAAAAATAATGAACTCATCTCCATTAACTGCAAGGCCTGGATTTTAGACTATTATTAAGTGCTGCCGCTTCTCTCCCACATAATAAAGTTTTATTTTCGCCAGTGCCTTGAAGCATGATGAAGTCGCTGACTGAAAGAGGGCAAAAAAGAGGCCTTAATAGCACAGGACGTAGTTAAACTACGGAACTCCCTCCCCCAGGAGGCAGCAATGGCCACCAGCATGGATGGCTTTAACAGACAAATTCAGGAAGGAGGAGAGGACTTTGGATGGCTCCTCACCACAATGGCTACGCTCTGCCTCTACGCTCAGAGGCAGCAAGGCTTCTAATAGTTTCCAGAAACCACAGGAGGGGAGAGTGCTGGTCTTGTGCTTGAATCCTGCTTCTGGGCTTGCCAGAAGAGGCATCTCTTGGCTGCTGCGAGAATAGGATGCTGGACTAGATGGGTGTTTGGCCTGATCCAGCAGCCTCTTCTTATGTTCTCAATACTAAGAGCAGATTGACACATTTTTCTCGGTGCTGGGATGCTATCCAAAAGAGCAGGCCTGCATGGAGTTCTCTGTTCTTATACAGTCATACCCCTGGTTATGTTCGCTGCGGGTTGCGTATATCACAGGATACGAACACGCCGAACCCAGAAGTACTGGAACAGGTTACTTCCGGGTTCGGCGATTCGCGCATGCGCAGAATCGTCGAATGATGTCATGTGCATGTGCAGAAGCACCAAATTGCGCAGTGAGCATGCGCAGATTCGGCACTTCAGGTTGCACACTTCTCAGGTTGTGAACGGGGCTCCGGAAAGGATCACATTCGCATCCAGATGTACCACTGTAATGCACATAAATATTAATATATTTAATATTAATATATTTAATATTATTAAATATATTAAATATTATGTTCGGCAGTGGAATTTCCTACCAAGGAGTGTGGTGGAGTCTCATTCTTTGGAGGTCTTTAAGCAGAAGCTTGACAGGCATATGTCAAGAATGCTTTGGTGTTTCCTGCTCGGCAGGGGGTTGGACTGGATGGCCCTTGTGGTCTCTTCCAACTCTATGATTCTATGATTCTAATAAACACCACTACTACTACTTCTACTTCTACTAATAATAATGATAATGTCTTATCATGATTAGTCAAAGAGTGCCTTTCCTCCTCCCTCAGCTGGTGTCTGCAGGATCTATTGTCCTTCCAAATGAACTATCTGGATTCCACATATCACCACCATCATGATCAGCAACAGGGACAGGATCATTCTCATTGTTAATATATTTCAATCAGCGTTCATGGAATTTTGCAGATGTAGAGAGAGATTCCTCTGCCCCGTTCCGCTTGCCATTTATGATTCACACAGAGCAAGTTGGAGTGGACTCTGTATTAGCAAAACAGGATCTACACCGGTGCGTCAGGCCTCATGAGCACAGCAACTCAGGTCTTGCCCCCATGAGCAGCTGCTGAGACTCAAGGTCCCTGAATCCCCACAGCCAGCTGTCTCCTCCTCTCCAGGGTTCCCCCCCCCCAGCAATCAGAGACTGTGCCTGCATGACTGTCTTTGCTCTCTTCATACCTCTCCTGGTTCTGGGAGACCAGGGTGAAGGGGAGCTGGAGGCAGCAGGAGGGGGGAGACACCCATGCCTCTTGACAAGCCTGACCCAACTCTGCCTCTTGGCTTCCCTCCTCTCCTTCTCCAGCTTCTGCCTCTGATTCTGGACTCCTCTCTGCCCCAGACTCTCTCTGGCCACTAAGCCTTGTTACCTCTTCAGCTGCCGACACCTCCTCCTCCCCATGTCGAAGATTCATTGCATTCACAAAGCTAAGCATGTCAGGAAAAGGGGGTCTAGTCTCACCTCCTTTGCTAGCTTTCTTCATGCATGGAGGTTTTCCTTTTTTTATGTGGGATCAAGATTCCCCAGTATATGCGTAGATATACCTTCCTCTGGTACTGATCTGCACCTATTTCCCTGGTGTGAGAACAGCTCAGGGTGGAGATTCTCCTTCCTGGCCCACGTTGGCCTGGAATTAATAAAGCACAAAAAATCCATCATGTCAAAAACTCTGGCAGCTCACCTAAACCGCTGCCACAAGAAGGCAATTTAGAAAGCTGATGGGTTTTTGTAAAGGACTAATGACATTAGTCTAATCACTAAAAATCAGACACAGTGAGAGAGGGAAGGGAGCTTTTTACATCACAGCAGGGATAAAATTAATGCAGTGCCCCATTCTTTTAGGTCGTTTCCTCGACAAAAGAGGATGATTCAAAGGTTTCAGGTAGGGGTGCTCAGCTCCTAGACCTGCCTTCACTTGCAAGCCTTGGACCCAACACAGGAGCCCAATCCTGCCCTGTAGTCTATGAGCAGCCAGGCAAGCTTCTATCTTGCCTCCATCCCTGCAGGGCTCTGTCCCAGGTCCCTGACCCAGGATTTAACATGGTGCATTGCCTGCCAGCCAGAGAAGAGAAGAGAAGAGATGGGTGAGGTATTTGCTCTTTGCAAATTCTAATGTGAATTGGCCTGATCCCGTAAGGATGTGCGGCTCAGAGCTTCTTTATCCACTGGCTTCTACATTTGCTGAATGATCCAGTGCAGTTCTCGGCTCAAAAACACACACATCAAAATACATTTTAGAATGCTGACTGGGAGAGATGAAATGTTTAGAAAGGTGAGAGAAAATGAATTCAGTCTGGTGTATTTAAATATGCATTTAAATGTAAATTTCCATGCAGCCCAGAAATCTGGACCGGTTGCCAATTTGCGACTGGGCCAAGTTAAAGATGCTACTACTATTGCACAAAGCCCCTAACAATTCGGGGCCAGTTTAGCTATGAGATCACTTTATCCCATATCCCAGTCAACCACCTCCATCAGTGGAACTGGCACTATTACAAATGCCACATAATACCCGTTCCATCTTTTGGTGTGGCAGCACCAAACTTTGGAACTCCCTGCCTATTGATATCAGGTAGGCCCCTTTGTTGTGCTCTTTTCGGTGACTGCAAAAAACATTTTTGTTTAGAGAAGCCTACCCAGATGTGTGTATAATTTTTAAAAAAATTTGATTTCAAATTTAAATTTGTATAAATTTTTTAAATTTGATTTCAAAAGACGAAAAATATATACAGTCATACCTCGGGTTGCAGAGGCTTCAGGTTGCGTCTTTTCGGGTCGTGCTATGCGCTGAACCCATAAATACCGGAACGGGTTACTTCTGGGTTTCGTCGCGCACGCATGCGCAGAAACACTAAATCACACTTTGCGCATGTGCAGAGGTGCCAAATCGCAACCTGCGTGTGTGCAGACGTGGTTTGCAAACGCTGCAGGTTGCGAATGTGCCTCCTGCATGGATCACGTTCGCAACCCAAGTGTCCACTGTATAAATATAGAACAAAATAACAGCTCCAAATCCAAATATCAAGACTGTCATGAATCTCCTGACCTCCCCCCATACCTTCAGTGGGTCCTAATATTATTATTTACAACTGCATATCAATACTTATCCAAATTTTTAATCCTTCTATGTTATCCATACTTTCCGCTGCTTTACAAGTGTGGTCAGAATCCTGCTAATGTTTTAACCTGCTTACAGTGGTCTCGTAAGTAAATTGTGAACTCTTCCCATTCCTTATTAAAGTTCTTGTCTGCTTAATTTCCGAGCTTACCAGGTAATTTTGCATTTTGGCATAGTCCACCAAGTTGGTTTGCCCATCTTCTCTGGTCAGGGTAGGTTCTCCCTACCATTTCTAACCCAGATGTTTTGAAAGCTGACGCAGGTTTTAATGTCTTTTTAGTCCAGCGTTTCTCAACCACTGTTCCGCGGCACACTAATGTGCCTCGAGACGCTGGCTGGTGTGCCGCAACGTGCGGCGACGAGAAGGGCGATTTTGCAGCTGCAAACTCCACCTCCCTGGGCGTCCTATTTCTTCGCACCTTCTAGTTTCCACAGACCAATCAGCTTTCATTATTTCCATTTTCCCCATGCCTCACGTGACAGGATCATCCCAGAATCCTTTAGCCAAGATGGCAGCCCCCAGCAGCTAATAGTGCCGCACGTGTGTCTCTTTTTTGGAAAATCGAGCGGACTTCAAGTAGCTACTTTTAAAATATTCAATCTCCATCATTCAAAAGGTAGTTTGTTGCTAATTCACGGAGGCATGAAGACCAAATTGTCCTCTCACAAGTCCGAGAACACGCACAGGGTAAGATACGGGACGGCGGGGTCGGGTGGGGTGGATCAGAAACCCGGATCTTTTAAGAACTCGGCAGCGCTGACCCGCCGGAAAGCAATATTTGGCAAGTGTTTCTTACAGTCATAATTATAATATAGGGCGGCACAGAGTTAATTTTTTAAACTTTTTTAATGGTGGTGTGCCTCGTGATTTTTTTCACGGAACAAGTGTGCCGTGGCCCAAAAAAGGTTGAGAAACACTGTTTTAGTCTATTGTTCCTTGATCACTGCAGATGGTGACAGCAGTCACGAAATTAAAGGACGCCTGCTTCTTGGGAGAAAAGCAATGACAAACCTAGACAGCATCTTAAAAAGCAGAGACATCACCTTGCCGACAAAGGTCCGTATAGTTAAAGCTATGGTTTTCCCAGTAGTGATGTATGGAAGTGAGAGCTGGACCATAAAGAAAGCTGGTTGCCGAAGAATTGATGCTTTTGAATTATGGTGCTGGAGGAGACTCTTGAGAGTCCCATGGACTGCAAGAAGATCAAACCTCTCCTTTCTTAAGGAAATCAGCCCTGAGTGCTCACTGGAAGGACAGATCCTGAAGCTGAGGCTCCAAGACTTTGGCCACCTCATGAGAAGAGAAGAATAATTGGAAAAGACCCTGATGTTGGGAAAGATGGAGGGCACTAGGAGAAGGGGACGACAGAGGACGAGATGGTTGGACAGTATTCTCGAAGCTACGAACATGAGTTTGACCAAACTGCGGGAGGCAGTGCAAGACAGGAGTGCCTGGCGTGCTCTGGTCCATGGGGTCACGAAGAGTCGGACACGACTAAACGACTAAACAACAACAACAGTCTATTGTTATTTTAAGTTTTCAATTTTTCAATAACTTAAATTATTATTAATTCTTCTTATTGATCATTTTATTGTTTTAACTTGGTTTGTAAACCCCTTTGAGGTTGCTGTTGTTTTTCGCCATCAAGTGGCGTATACATTTTACAGTTAAAATGTATACATTTTAAATGTTAAATAAATAAATCAGGTGGTTACCTTCCAAATTAGCCACTTGAGCATCCTTTTCTTCATGCCCCAGGGATGCACTCATTTCCCCCGAGGCTAAGGAACACAGGAAAAAAAAGAAATTTGGGGAAAATAACGATAGATAATACAGAAGAAGAAAAATCGATGCTGTAGGTTTTCTCCCTTGGGAAACCTTAAGGGAAATGAAAGATGACAAGTTGCTGGAGGCCTCTGCTCTGCTTTTGTTCTGGAGAGGAGCATGTGATCCACACAAATGGAGACATTTTCCTAAGTGTTGTTGAGGACAAGGATGCAGGCAGAGGAACAGGTTGCGGCTTCTCCAACTCCCATGCTACAGTTTTGTGAGCAAGCTCAGGCATATTGAGGCTCTCGGGTGAGGGCTCCCAACTGGGGCAGCGCACGGCTTTCCTTTGTGAATTCCCTGGAGATTTGGCTCAGGGCACCCATCACTTGGATCAATGTGAGCTGTGGGCCATTTCTGTCAACTTTGCTTGGCATCAATCACTGCAATAAACAGGTGGCCTAGATCTAACCCCCAAGGATCATTTAGTCCAACTTCTTGCACTGCAGATGCCCACCCAACCTCTTCTTAAAGGCCTCCATCATCATCTCTTATTTAAACCCTGCCCATCTGGCTAGGTTTCCCCAGCCACTCTGGGCAGCTCCCAACAGATTAAAAACAGAATAAAACCTCAAACATTAAAAACATCCCTAAACAGGGCTGACTTCAGGTGTCTTCAAAAAGTCAGGTAGTTGTGTATTTCCTTGACATCTGATGGGAGGACGTTCCACAGGGCGGGTGCCGCCACCGAGAAGGCTTCCAATGTTGAAACAGAAAGCTCTTCCTAATGCAAAACCATTTGCAGTCATTTTCGGTCATCAACAGCTATCAGTCAGTCAATCACCCATTTCCACCACCCTTCTGAGTGATCCCCCCTCCCCTCCCCATCCCCACCCCCTCCCCACCCCTTCTCTACATAAGTGCCTGGGGACTCCTATTTCACTGTATCTGAAGAAGTGTGCATGCACACGAAAGCTCATACCAAAATAAAAACTTAGTTGGTCTTTAAGGTGCTACTGAAGGAATTTTTTTATTTTACTTCGACCCAGACCAACACGGCTACCTACCTGTAACCAACTCTTCCTAATGTTTAGACAGCCCCTCCTTTCGTTTAACTTGAATCCATTGGTTTTGATCCTCCTCCCTGGGAGCAGCAGAAAACAGGATTACTCCATCTTCTATGATGAAGATATTTGATAATGGCTATCTTTAGTTATGAAAACTCCATGGACGTTAAAAAGGAGAAGCTTTGAGAAGAAAGTGAGAGTTTCCGTGGCATGCTCTGGTTCACGGGGTCACAGAGAGTCGAACATGACTAAGACGACTAAACAACAACATCTTTAGTTATGGTTATTATTGATATTATTATTAATAATTGTTTTTATATGTCTTGCTGGGTTATTGGTTTGTTTTTTTGTTATGTTGTAAACCACCCTGTGATCTTCAGATGAAGGCTGGTTTACAAATCGAAATGATAATGGTAATAAATAATGCTATATCCCTAGGCTTCCGGGTTCAGCGCCAGCGCCGATCGGCGGGGTTTCGTCTCGTCTCCGAGACGGCCCGTCCCTGCTAGGAGTGGGGAGGGCAGCGAGAGCGACGCTGCGCCCCTTAGAACCTCGGGAAGGGCGTCCCGGGGGCAAATTTGCTCGGCACAGCCCCAATCCGGACTCCCCAACTCTTCGGCTAGCTCTAATAAGAGCTCCGGAGCGAGGAGGGTAGAAGTCGCGGGGGCCATTTTGAGCGGCAACGTTATTCTAGCAGGGAGAAGCTTCAAGCCGAAGGCGGAGAGCGCTGGATTCTTCCGAAAATAAAACGATTGGAAAAGACTGTAAGTAACCTCACGATTTGGATTATAAAACAATTTGGATCTGGGAGAGAGGGGAGAAAAGAGGAAGCCACCCCCCCCCCCCCCACGGCAACAAAAGAGACAGTAAATAGAAACCCGAAGCCGTAAATAGAAGATTTGCAATTTAAAAGGATCCCTCAAAGGCATCAAAGAGAATCTCCCCTTTGATGCAGGGTGAAAGGGGAGAGAGATTGTGGTTTATGACTGCCCTGCAGCAAGAGGTAAAGACTAAGAAAAACCTTTCTTTTCCTCGGGAGCCGGCAGCCCAGACAACCCAGTGAGTTGATCAGGATTTATAAGTCAATTTTTATTTCACTTTGTATTTCTGGACTTTGTGGAATTTCTTTTTTGGTTTAAATGTTTGTGAAATGTGAGTTCGAACTTTATTGTTAATAAGACTTGAAGAATGCAGCCAGCTTGTTAAAATGGAGTCGAGAAAATAAACTGTGATCATATTCCACCCCACGTGACAAGTTTCGACCTTGGCAGGATTGAATTATGTCAACAAAAAAGTGTTCCCCTGAGTTCCAGCGGTCTGTTTTGACCTTAATGTGGGAAACAAGAATAGAGCTATGTCAAGAGGAGACACGACGGCAAGAGTTACAGCAAAAATTTCAGATGGTGATGGCAGAATATGATTTTTTAGAAGATGAAGCTTTTGACACTGAAAAAGATGAATGTGAGAATGACAATGATGGTGACTGTGATTTGGAAGGAAAAGATGAAGATGAGGACTGTGATGATTCAACACAAAATGAAGCACACCACGAAAAAAATGATGACTTTACTCTACAAAAAGTTGGATGGAGTGCCCTGCCTTTGAGGGGGGCACGATTGGTATTATTGGAACTCCAGAACGCCCACAGGGAAGAAGGAAAAAATATGCAGAGAAGAGAAGAAATTCAGGGGTCCTGTATGGTGGCGTGGATGGCAAAAGACTGTAAACAGGGGGTGGGGTGAAGGGAAAGTGATGTTGTGATTATAAGGATGGATTAACAGGTTTATAACTGGTCTGCTGATTATGGAATTTGCTGGATTGGGGGGGTGGAGCCGGTAATCGGGGATGTAAGGTTAAATTGAGAATAGTTATAGTTTTAAAAGTGAATGGATTTTGGAAAATGTGAAAATATGGAGGCTTATAGAGGGAGAAAAAATTAGGCACGGGAAGATAAAATGGGAGTTTGATTTTTCAGTGATTTGAATATTAGATGAAAATGTTAACAATTGATTTATAAGTTGTATAAGATACAAAGGTGTATTTTTATAAAGTAAGAAACTGTTGCAGATGATAAAAAAGGGATGAAAACCGGGGAAGGGGGGGGAGGGGAAGCCCACAAAATATGGTTTTACAATTATGAATGTAAGAAAAAAAATTCTGTTTTGTATTGTTTTTTTCTCTTTTTTTGCCCTTTCTTTTTTCTCTTTTTTCCTATTTCTATTTTTCTCTTTTTTTTGGTATGACAATAGATGGTTGGATGGATGGCCTCCTGCGTACTGCCCTGGTTTGCTGGAGCTCCCTGGTGGCAGGGGGGGGCTTTGGGGTCAGGGGAGGGGGGGGGAGGACAGAAATCCAAGCATAAAATGGACCATCTCTGACTGTTCACATACATGGGATACTTCTGTGGCAGGGGAGGACCCATGTGGGTGGGTAGGAAGGAGGTGGAAAAGGTGTTTATGTATGTACCGTTTTTTTTTGTTTTTTTGTATTTTGTAAAATTAATAAAAAGTATGTTTAAAATAATAATAATAATGCTATATCCCACCTTCCTCCAACTTGGGATTAAAGGTGACTTGCAACATTTTAAAAGAGCATAATACAAAATAATACAAACTAACTACCGGTAGTTAAAAACAATATATTAGGACACATTTTAAATCAGCGACTGAAATGCTCTTGGCCCTGACCACAGCCCAGTGGTCGGCATCATCTGCACCTGAATTCTGAAAGGTCTGTCTGAACAGCAAAGTCTCAAGGCCTGCTGGCAGAAGGGTAGTAAAGAGGGAGCCAGTCTAACCTCCCTTGGCAGGGAATTTCACAATGGGGGAGCCACCACAGAAAATGCCCTGCCTCTCATGTCTCTGGTGTTAATGGGACTGAGAGAGGGTGCTCACCTGAGGCTCTTGGCGACTGTGCATGTTCATATAGAGATGCAATCTTTCAGGTAGTCCAGGCCCAAGGTGATAGGTCGTAGCTGACACTTTGAATTGTTGTGCTGCTTCCCTTCCTAATATGAACAGGTGCCAATCTTGGCACTGGATAGCAATTGATATCTGATGCTTGGCACTAGGTAGCTGCTGCTTTTTTCATGCTTAGCATTTAGTAGCTGACATTCAGGATTCAACAATGAAATGAAGATTGATTGGAGGTTGGAAGGATTTCAAGGAGGAAAGGAATGCTACTCAGGAGCCAATGCAATGGATTTCCTGAGTTTCATATAGCTTCATCTATGGTTATCATTCATCTATGGTCAATGGATACCTAGCCTGGGCTAGGTATCCATTGAATAGAGGTCTCACCCCTTGAATGCTGTAGCCCAGAAGCCAATGGCTGTCCCCATCTTCCAATGACTGTGTGATCCAACCATTGAGTTCTGGTGGCAAAGCTGTCTACTCAGGGTTCATGTTGACTCTGATGCTGGAGGTAAACTCCAACTCCCATCAACCTCAAACAGCATGGCCAATGGTCAGGGATGATGGGAGTTGCAGTCCAACAATATCTGGAGAGCACCATGTTGGAGATCCCTACTGGAAACAATCCATCTCTCCTACAGTTGGTGGGAAATACCAGTCAAGAAGGATACTGAAAAGCTGGAGCATGTCCAGAAGAGGGCAACCAAAATGGTCAAAGGCCTGGAAACGATGCCTTATGAGGAACGGCTTAGGGAGCTGGGTATGTTTAGCCTGGAGATGAGAAGGTTAAGGGGTGATATGATAGTCATGTTCAAATATATCAAAGGATGTCATATAGAGGGAGAAAGGTTGTTTTCTGCTGCTCCAGAGAAGCGGACACGGAGCAATGGATTCAAACTACAAGAAAGAAGATTCCACCTAAACATTAGGAAGAACTTCCTGACAGTAAGAGCTGTTCGGCAGTGGAATTTGCTGCCAAGGAGTGTGGTGGAGTCTCCTTCTTTGGAGGTCTTTATGCGGAGGCTTGACAGGCATATGCCAAGAATGCTTTGATGGTGTTTCCTGCTTGGCAGGGGGTTGGACTGGATGGCCCTTGTGGTCTCTTCCAACTCTATGATTCTATCCATTATGCAAGTTTGGCAGGATTTTTTTCATCTAAGAAGACAGCCAAACAAATCCTAAACTTTCCTTGAATATTTGCTTCTTCTTTTTTTACAAACAAGTCCCTCCACACACAGAGTCACCATCAGCCCACAAAGGGAGGCTGAAATCACCAGCAACATAAATTAAAGCAGATATGTTCTTAACTGATATGACCTCTTCTTTTCAAGTGCCCAGGACTGGGATGACTTATGAGGAGCAGGCCTGCGGGGTGAAGTTAATAAATCTGTCCGTGCCTGAATCAAGGCCCAGGCTTGGTAATAGCTCAGATGCAAAATGCAAATGCAAGTCTCCAGCTGAAAGACAGGCTTGCAGGAAGGTGAGCACATTTTGCATTCTTTCTAAATTCCTTCCCCAAGCAAGGCACTTGAGAGTGGCTCAGAATTCACCTCTGCCACAGAATTGCAGCCTTCAGGAAGACTCTGAGCAATGGTTCTCTTGCCTGTGAAGTAAGGATACATTGTAAGTGGACTTCCAACTCACAGGACCAAGGGGCAGGTGAACAGGGTTAGCTCGGGCTTCTAAAGAGCCACTCACCTGGGTGACTATAGGGAGCAGAAATTGCCTACAGGTGATCATGCATGAAAATGCTAAGAAAAGGAAAGAGGGATGCTTGGTTGGGAGGTGAATGCTCTGGAAATCGTTACTTTTGGAGCTCTTTAGCCTATTGCATATGCTATATTCAGCAGCATGGACCTGGTGCGAAGTGGCTGCCTCCATAGCAGTGAAGGGAACACTTTCTACTGGGCCCTGTCTTAAGGCTTACTCACATATAAATCACATTGAAAATGTTTTCCCCAAAGAATTCTGGGAACTGTAGTTTGTTCAGGCTGCCTTCACAAAGCGCACCCTTAAGAAATTGATATTTTTAATAGTTTGTTTGTTTTTGTATTATGTTGAAGAATTATATATAAATGGTTGGGGGGTACCCTACCCCAATCTCTCCTTTTGTCTCGGGGCCTCCTGGTGGCAGGGGGATGTCTGGGGGCTAGGGAGAGGGGGGTGAGGACAAACCCAGCTTTAAAATGGACTACCTTCGACTCTCAACACCCGCAGGAGGGGACTTGTGGGGGAGGGAGGGAAGGTGGACAGAAAGGTTCTTTATGTTTTGTCCTCTTTGTGTTATTATATAAAATCAATAAAAATTATTTTTTTAAAAAAAAACACAAAGCGCACCCTTAAAAAGAAGATAGTTCGAGTATTTTCACGGGGGGAATGAAGGGATTGAAATGCATAAAGTGAATAAGCCCATAATCAACAAGCTGCATTTAGATGGCCAAGACAGACCCCATTTGACCTTGGCTTCAAGGTCAAGCCATCCATCTCCGCACTGCTTTAAAAAAGATAACGTTTTCTGTATACATTTTTACGGGGTTGATCACATCACAATAGAATGCAGATGCTACGAAAATGCTGAAACCACAAATAAACTACAAATGAAATACAAACAAAAGTCATGGGTCTTTGTCGCTGCTGGTGTCTATTCAAAGGTATCCTGAGATCAAAGAAGGTTAACCCATCCTGTTCTATTGTCGTTTGGCAGATGGCGTGAAATGGGTGGTGTCTGGTGAAATCATGCCAAGTGGCTTAAAAAGAGGATTTTTAAAATTCATGGAGGAGAGGGCTGTTGATGGCTACTATCCACAATGGCTTTGCTCTAGCTCCTCAACTGCAGGATGGGATGCTTCTGTACATCAGTTTCTGGAAGGGAGAACAGCACCTTGGACAGCTCCAAGGTAGTTGGGGCTGCTGGTTCAAGTGGTTGTGCTGCTGAGAGCAAGAGCAAAGGGACATCGTCCATAAACTGATGAGTGTGATCTGACTTAACATGGACACTGGTACCAGAGCCTGCAATAAACCCAGATGCCAACTTTGCTGCCACAGACACCCGGACAACACCATTACTGGCCCCCAAAATATCAAATATACCATCTCAGAACTATTTAACTGCTCATCTTCTAACATTGTGTATGCTGTCAAATGCCAACAGTGCCCTTCAGCTCTCTATATTGGACAAACAGGCCAAACCCTACGCCAAAGGATAAATGGACATAAATCTGACAGCAGGAATCACAAGACAGAGAAACCAGTAGGAGAACACTTCAATCTCCCAGGACATTCTATACAAGATCTCAAAGTAGCTATCTTATTCCAAAAGAATTTCAGAACTAGACTGGAAAGAGAAGTTGCTGAATTGCAACTTATTACCAAACATAAAACCATGGAGAGACCTGGTCTGAATAGAGACATTGGATTCTTATCTCATTATACATCTCACCCCTTGCACATCTCACCTCTTGCTTTTTCCTGTAAGACCAAATGCAGTCATTAACAGTCATCCACAGGTTCACCATACCTACCAGCCAATCACCCATTCCCACCACCCTTCTGAGTAATACCCCTCCCCATCCTCTCACTGTATATAAGGGTCTGGTGACTTCTGTTTCAGTGTATCTGAAGAAGTGTGCATGCACACGAAAGCTCATACCAATGACAAACTTAGTTGGTCTCTAAGGTGCTACTGGAAAGAATTTTTTTATTTTGTTTCAAAAGGGAAGCATCTGCTTTGCGAGCAGAAGGTCTCAAGTTCAATCCCCAGTATTTCCATTCAGGGCTGGGAGCTAGATGGTGCAATGGCAGCTTCCTAACATAAGAGTGTCAGAAGAGCCTGCTGGATTAGGCCCAAGCTGTTTTAGTCCAGCTTCCTGTTCTCAGAGTGGCTGACCAGATGCCTGACGGCAGGGGCGTAGGAAGGGGGGTGGGGTGGACCGTCCCGGGTGCCCTCACTGATGGGGGTGACATTCGGCGCACTGCCTACCCTCAATTCCCAAGCCAACCCTGAGCCATCGGGGTAAGGGGGGAGCTGTGCCACTTTGCCCTTCTCCCTTAGTTTTGACAGCTTGGGGGAGGCTTGTGAGTCATGGGCGGGCAGCGCACTGAATGTCCACCATGGGTGGTCCACTCTGCCCCCATGAATGGCTCGCTTCGCCCCAGCTGCAGGGTATGCACCCTGCTCCGGGCACCCGAGCGGCTATCCCATGCCTGGGCAGCGCGGGCATATGCTCTGCCACTGCCTGTGGGAAACCAGCAAACAGCATTCAAGCACAAGAGATACCTGCCAAGTTGCTGTCAGAGAAATAAGGGACCGGGCCAGAAATAGCAGACCGGAAGTAGCGCTGCCGCCATTTTGGAACTGGGTGGAGCATGCTCAGAAGTGACTTTTGATGATGCTTTGCCCAGTTCCAAAATGGCCACCGCGCCAGAGGTCGCACTGCAGCCATTTTGGAACTGGGCAGAGCAGCATCAAAAGTCGCTTCTGAGCATGCTCTGCCCAGTTCCAAAATGGTCGCCGCGCCAGAATAAACTGGGGAAAATAAAAAAAATCTGTTTTTTCAGCTAGGAACAGCTGGGAAAACGGGGATTTCCCAGGGAAAACGGGAGACTTGGCAGCTATGGCACAAGAGCACTCGCTCCTCCTTTGGTTTCTAGCAGTTCATCCTCAGAAGCATTACCACCCCCAACAGTACGTAGCAGAACATAGCCATCATGGCTAATATGCATCAATAGCCCTCTCCCTCTCTTTTAAATCCACCCTTGTTTGTGGCCATCCCTGGCTTCTTTGCACTGCATGAATCACTTCCTAAGTAGGGCTATCGACCACCAGAGCCCAGGAGGATACCCTTAGATCATTGTCGCCATCTTTTTCAACAAGGATCTCTTGGGGAAAGCCTTGGGTGGTTGAGAGATAAGGTCTCCTCCTCCCAAAGGACTGGGGAAATGGTTCCAGAGTTAAATTCAATCAGAGACACCCACAACCCGCAAACTGTTCACCACCAGCCCTCCCATAAACGGAGGTTATTGCAAGAGTGACAGTGAAGGAAAACAGCTGAGCTGGCTCGTGGGGTGGGGTGGTAGCCAGCTGCCAGCTCAGAGCAGGGGGGAAAGAGCCTCCGAGAGGAAAGCTGACATTTTATTAACAGCTTTGTTAAAATTAATGGGACCACATCCAAGCAAACAATCAGGAATCAATAAAAGAGCTGCTTTAAATTAAGAACTGTGTCATCCTGTGGGAGGCAGGGAAGACAAGATCCAGCCAACACAGCGGTGAATATTGGCAACTTCATATTCTTGGATGGCGGTACATTGTTTTGAGGAGAATCGAGAATTCCCACCCGTCAAGGCTTTGCAAGATTGGCAGTGGCTGGAGAGGATCCCGAGAGCCGAGTGCCAAATTATCTGGGCGGGAACTTCTGAATGATGTAGCTGCATCTTAAGCCAAGGAGGCTCCAGGTATACCTTAACTTAGGTGCGTTGAGAGCTGCTATCCAATTGACACTGGATGGCCCATTAGTGCTTTCTGCTTGTCTGAACATCCAGCTGGATGTTGCAGGAGGCTCACTCACAAGCAATGATTCTTCAACACCAACTTTGTCGGACTGGTCATGTTGTGCAGATGCCTAATTATCATCTTCCAAAGCAACTACTCTATTTCGAACTTAAAAATGGAAAGTGTAATGCTGGTGGTCAACAAAAGAGGTTTAAAGACTCTCTCAAGGCAAATCTTTAAAACTGTAGTATAAACTCCAACCATTGGGAAACACTTGCCTATGAGCGCTCCAGTTGGAGAACAGCCTTTAGCAAAGGTGTCATGGGCTTGAAGACACTTGAACTCAGGACGCAAGGGAGAAATGTGCTAAGAGGAAGGCCCGCTTGGCAAACCTTCACTGTGATCAACTCCCGCCCAGGAACCAATGTCCCCACTGTAGAAGGATGTGTGTATCCAGAATTGGCCTCCGCAGTCACTTATGGACTCACTGTTAAGACCGTGTTCATGGAAGACAATCTTACTCGGCTACGAGGGATCGCCAAAGAAGAAGAAGCAGAAGCAGGAGGTAGGATGTTGGGCTAGATCAGGCATACCCCAACTTCGGCGCTCCAGATGTTTTGGACTACAATTCCTCATGAGAAGAGAAGACTCCCTGGAAAAGACCCTGATGTTGGGAAAGATGGAGGGCACAAGGAGAAGGGGACGACAGAGGACGAGATGGTTGGACAGTGTTCTTGAAGCTACGAACATGAGTTTGACCAAACTGCGGGAGGCAGTGGAAGACAGGAGTGCCTGGCGTGCTATGGTCCATGGGGGTCACGAAGAGTCGGGCACGACTAAACGACTAAACAACAACAACACAATTCCCATCTTCCCCGACCACTGGTCCTGTTAGCTAGGGATCATGGGAATTGTAGGCCAAAACATCTGGAGGGCCACAGTTTGGAGATGCCTGGGCTAGATTGTTGCTTGGTCTGATCCTGCTCTTCCCAAACTTCCACTGGATTTCCACAAGTGGTGTTGACATCATGGGAAAGGTTATACAACATGCGGGAAACATCAGGGAAGGAAATGGCATGGAAATGGCATGAAGCGCTGGATGTGGCCTGTGTCCTGCATAGCAGGATTCAGCTTCCCCAAGTGGGCAGAGACAGAGGCCAGAGCCTCACAGAGTGGCAATGAAGGTTTCAATTATTTGCGCTTGTAGCCTGCCCCTCACCAAATGTTCTCTGGGTTTAGGTTTGCTTTTACAGAAGTGCCACTGTTAAAACAAGCACGAGTGCTGTTAAGACAATATGATGAAACCCACCCAACTAACCACCAACAAGGTTAAGAAAAGAGCAGCACGGGAGAGAGCCAAAAGAAGATAAGCAGAGAAACTCTGAGCAGGAATCAAGCACACAAGCAACTCTCTCCTCCTGTGGTTTCCAGCAACTGGTATTCAGAAGCATTGCTTCCTCTGGCCATGGATGCAGAGCAGAGCCATTGTGGATAGGAGCCACCAATAGCCTTGTCCTCTGTGAATTTGTCTAATCTCCTTGGAAATATCACACTAGTTCCACCACTGTCAGAATTTCAAGCAAGTCGTGGCCCCGAGTGTAGCAAACAGTTTTAACCCAACTGCGGTTATTTTCTGCTGGTATGAAGAGGAGAAAACTTGTTCGGCATAATGTTTCTAGCATGTTCCATTTGGCTTGGAGAAGCAGCCAAAAGGTCTTTAAGTGAAGAGACAAGTTCATTCCACACATCTCTAGGAACTTACATGGCTCAGGACCTCAACACCTTAAGGATCGCCTGTCCCCGTATGAACCAACCCGGACCTGGCCTGCATTTGTCATCCGAGACCCAAAGAGGTTCAGAGGCTGGCAACAAGAGAACGGGGCCTTTTCTGTGGTGGCTCCCCAATTGTGGAATGCTCTCCCCAGAGTGGCTCACCCAGCACCATCATTACATGTCTTTAGGCGTCAGACAAAACATTCCTCTTCACCAGACCTCTGACTATCAAATGATCTATGGGTCTTTGAAAATGTAGGGCAGAGGACTGTTATCATGACGACTATTATATTATTAGGCTTTCTGTCAGTATGGTTTTTATTATGCTTTTATCATCGATGTTTTGTAATGTGTTTTTAATGTTGTACGCTGCATTGGGATTTTCTGATAAAGGATGGTACAGTGGTACCTCAGGTTAAGAACTTAATTCGTTCTGGAGGTCCGTTCTTAACCTGAAACTATTCTTAACCTGAGGTACCACTTTAGCTAATGGGCCTCCCGCTGCCTCCGCGCGATTTCTGTTCTCATCCTGAAGCAAAGTTCTTAACTTGAGGTACTATTTCTGGGTTAGCGGAGTCTGTAACCTGAAGCATCTGTAACCTGAAGCGTCTGTAACCCGAGGGACCACTGTATATACATGTAAATTGAATTAACAACAACAACAATTGCCTCTGTTTTCTCCTCACCATGGCTTCAGACATAAGGAGAACCTGCTGGATCCAATGGCCCACCTAGTCCAGCCTCCTGTTCTCACAGTGGCCAACCAGATGCCCCAATGGGAAATCTGCAAGCAGGATTTGAGCACAAGAGCAACTCTCTTACACTGTGACTTCCAGCTGTGATATTCAGAAGCATTTCTGCCTCCAAATGTGCATAGCCACCCACCCTGGCTAGTAGCCATCAATAGCCCTCTCCTCCATGAATTTGCCCAATCCTTGTCTAAACAGAAAGTTGAATGGAAGAATGGAAGAGCATTGGCATCAAAAGCAGCCGGCTGAGGAGTGTATGACAAGATATCCATTTCGATCATCAGCTGCGAGTGCTGAATCAGCAGGTTGCTAAGAGGAAATAATCAAAGGGATGTCAGGCGCCCTGTTTCAGACCCACCGGCAATGGCCACTCACAGAAAGAGCCTGTCAGGCATGGCAGCTGACATGAGGCTTCCTGCACAAGGCCATTCATCGTGGATTTGACACCGTCTTGTCCCATCCTTCCCCCAGCAGCCAGGGAACAGATCATGGTGGGGGTTAGAGATTAGCCCGGTCTCATTTCCGGAACAGAGCCAAGGTGTTAGCTAATCAACCTGTCACATCATTTCAGATTCCAGGACTATTGCCAGTCCTCTGGGCATGTCCCATTTTGAATTAATGATAGAACTGCACTTTTGGAAAGTTTCTCAAACTGGAAGGCACTCGTAGAATCATAGAATCATAGAGTTGGAAGAGACCACAAGGGCCATCCAGTCCAACCCCCTGCCAAGCAGGAAACACCATCAAAGCATTCTTGACATATGCCTGTCAAGCCTCTGCTTAAAGACCTCCAAAGACGGAGACTCCACCACATTCCTTGGTAGCAAATTCCACTGTCGGACAGCTCTTACTGTCAGGAAGTTCTTCCTAATGTTTAGGTAGAATCTTCTTTCTTGTAGTTTGAATCCATTGCTCCGTGTCCGCTTCTCTGGAGCAGCAGAACACAACCTTTCTCCCTCCTCTATATGACATCCTTTTATATATTTGAACATGGCTATCATATCACCCCTTAACCTTCTCTTCTCCAGGCTAAACATACCCAGCTCCCTAAGCCGTTCCTCATAAGGCATCGTTTCCAGGCCTTTGACCATTTTGGTTGCCCTCTTCTGGACACGTTCCAGCTTGTCAGTATCCTTCTTGAACTGTGGTGCTCAGAACTGGACACAGTACTCCAGGTGAGGTCTGACCAGAGCAGAATACAGTGGTACTATTACTTCCCTTGATCTAGACGCTATACTCCTATTGATGCAGCCCAGAATTGCATTGGCTTTTTTAGCTGCTGCATCACACTGTTGACTCATGTCAAGTTTGTGGTCTACCAAGACTCCTAGGTCCTTTTCACATGTACTGCTCTCAAGCCAGGTGTCACCCATCCTGTATTTGTACGTCGTTGTAGACAACGTTCTACAATGTTCTGTCAACGTTGTAGACAACGTTGTTGTAGACAACGTTCTGACAGTGAGTGCTGATCAACAGTGGACCCTCCTTTCTAGGAGGTTTTTAAGCAGAGGCCGGATGGCCACCTGTCTTCGATGCTTTGCAGGGGGTTGGACTTGATGACCCTTGGGGTCCCTCCTAACGCTACAATCCTACGACTCTATGATGAAAAGCAAAAGCAGACAGGAGTTGTAAAACTGGGCGTCTCCCTCAGGACAGCCTCAGGTTGGATTCTGAAGAGCATTTATTTAAAAAGTCACAAGGCCAGCATCTTCCCTGCACAGCTATCCATCAAATAAAAGTACACAGCTTCAGTTTGGAACCCAAGCAAAACTGTCTCCTATTTCTTCCATTAGCAGCTTGCAAGCTGAAGAGTGTAGCAAATGGGATCATAAAGCTGAGCTGAAGCATTTATTTTCCCCTGAAAACTATCTTCACAGAGTGGAACTGACAACCTTTTCCAGTAACGCTCGAGGACAAATCAAGGGCAGGGAGAAAGGGAGGAATTAAAGAGCCCTCAAGTTGGTTGGGAGCACCTTCATTCCCTCCCCCCGCCACCCCCTTCAGTGGGGTTTTGTGTGGAGCAGCCCTTTCAAATGTAAAATATATACAGTTGTCACTTTGGTGTACAAAACATATTTGCCGAGAAACAAGCGATTATCATTTCAAACCAGAGGAAGGCAGCCCTCGAAGCCTGGGTTATTAAAAAGCGTGATCAAGGCCCGATAGGAAACTTTTAAAACACACACGCCACACAGAAAAGAGACAGCAAGATCAAATCTTAACTCAGGAGAGCAAGAAGTGGAAATATATATATATATATAGTTCATTATGCTTTTCCTATGTGTGAAATATTGAGAGAGGTGAAATATTAAAAATGCAAATGGGGGGGGAGAGAAATATTAAAAGTCATCAAAGTTCAAGAAACCAGGAAGACTGTAAAGGAGACCATGGAAATTCAGCTCCAAAGTGTTCCTGGCATATGGAGAGAAAAGAAAGCTTAGAAAATTGGTTGCTTGATATGTTCAGCTTCCTATCACAGCTGCAGATTAGAAACTTGACTATTGACCACCAAGTTCCCAGTTTGGATCTTCCATCTGCAATGAATGTGGAAGGTGGCCCTCCATCCCTCCCTCTGCCCTAGTCTCCTTGCACCATAGAATAGAATCATAGAATCCTAGAGTTGGAAGAGACCACAAGGGCCATCCAGTCCAACCCTCTGCCAAGCAGGAAACACCATCAAAACATTATTGACATATGCCTGTCAAGCCTCTGCTTAAAGACCTCCAAAGAAGGAGATGCCACCACACTCCTTGGCAGCAAATTCCACTGCCGAACAGCTCTTACTGTCAGGAAGTTCTTCCTAATGTTGAGGTGGAATCTTCTTTCTTGTAGTTTGAATCCATTGCTCCGTGTCCGCTTCACTGGAGCAGCAGAAAACAATCTTTCTCCCTCCTCCATATGACATCCTTTTATATATTTGAACATGGCTATCATATCACCCCTTAACCTTCTCTTCTCCAGGCTAAACATACCCAGCTCCCTAAGCCGTTCCTCATAAGGCATCGTTTCCAGGCCTTTGACCATTTTGGTTGCCCTCTTCTGGACACGTTCCAGCTTTTTCAGTATCCTTCTTGAACTGCGGTGCCCAGAACTAGACACAGTACTCCAGGTGAACATAAAAACGTAAGCATGGCCTGCAGGATGAGGGCAATGCCCCATCTAGTCCAACATCCTGTTCTCACAGTGGCCAACCAGATGCCCCAATGGGAAACCTGCAAGCAGGATCCGAGCACAAGAGAATTCCAACCTCTTCCTGCGGCTTCCAGCAACGGGGTCGCATTATGTGATACCATTGTTTACATATCTTTAGGTGCCAGGTGTAAACAATCTCTTTCTTGCCAAGCCTTTGGCTTTTAGTTATCTATCTATATATATATATATATATATATTCTCTTTTATGCCAGTTTCAATTTATGTGTTTGTTTATATGTTATAAGTCGCTTTGTGTTACCTCGGTAAACAAAAAAAGCAACCAATACCTTCAACAAATAACACGAGTACAGCGGTACCTCGGTTCCCAAATGCCTTCGTTGTCGTATGTTTCAGTTCTCGAATGCTGAAAACCCAGAAGTAAATGCTTCCATTTCAGAACGTTTTCCAGAATCCCAACGGGCGATGCAGCTTCCGCTGAGTGCAAGAAGCTCCTGCAACCAATGGGAAGCCGTGCCTCAGTTTTTGAGCATTTCGGAAGCTGAACGGGCTTCCGGAACGGATTCTGTTCAAGAAGAGAGGTACTACTGTATATTATTATTCTATGTATTGAATTTTATGTGGCCTGCCTTTGGATGCCAGTTGCTGGAAGCCATGGGAGGACAAAGGGTTCATGTGCTCAAATCCTGCTTTTCAGGCTTCCTTTTCTAGCATCTGAGAGGCCACGGTGGGAACAGGATGCTGAGCCAGATGGCTTCTTAAGCACACATCTAGAAATCACAATAAGTTAGTTGTTCCATCCCCCTCCGTCAGGTAATAAAGTGTTTTCTGCCTCTTGAGCTACAGAACCAACTTCCTACTCCCAGCTACCTACAAATTGTATTTTCCTTCATCTGATTTGATAGCTCCCAGCTCCGCTCCCCCACTCAAATCTGCCATATGTCCCATTTGACCTCGTTCTTGAACTGCCTAGCATGTCAAAACTCACACCGCATATTTGGCAGGGAGAAGGGGGTATTTGCAGAATGCTTCGGATGCAGGCGGCACGACAGGCAAACAAGAGCCACTGCAAAGCAAAAACTCATCAATTACCGACCAGCTCTCCTTCCCACCCACTGGCCCTTGGAGGAGGGGGGCCACATCACTGCGCTAAACTTCGAAGCAGTTTCGTAACACGTTAAACCATCTGGGCTTCTCTCAAAGCATCCTGGGAGATGCAGTTCCTTCAGGGTGCTGAGAGTTGCTTGGAGACCCTCTCATTCCCGTTACAGAACTACAATTCCCAGAATGCCTTGGTAAAAGGAATTGATACTCCCAAGTAATAGTCCTTTCAATCACCTTATTGGGGAGGGGGAGGAACCACTTTTGAAAGGGTAGGATAAAAAATATCACAAATTCACAAGTCGCCTGAGCTTCCCTTTTGCCCATACATTTCAATGAAGCAAGAGCCAAGAAACAGGAAGGGATCCTTGCTCAGTGGTTACAGCACAATGCTCTGCATTTAGCAAGTCCCAGGTGAGATCTCCAGCATTTCCCAGTTCAAAAGAACTGGTAGAAAGTGATGGGGAAGTCTCCTTGCTTCAGTCTCCAGAGACCCCCTGCCAGTTGGAGTAGACAGCACCAGTGTGATTGGATTCACTGGATTCAGTGAAAGACCCCTTCACTTATTTATGACCAAAGTTGCACAAAATTGGCCCAACTGCCCTAATACCAGATTTGGGCACCTCAGGCGGCTACTATAATCTTACATGAGGTTCAACACAGCTTTCCATTGATGGAGATCGCGAATAAACATACAGAAAAACTTTCTGACAGTAAGAGCTGTTTGGCAGTGGAATGGACTCTCATGGAAGGTGGTGGGCTCTCCTTCCTTAGAGGTTCTTAAGCAGAGGTTGGAGGGTTATCAGTCGTGGATGCTTCAGCTGAGATTCTTGCAATGCAAGGGGTTGGACTAGATGACCCCCAGGGTCCCTTCCAACTCTACAATTCTATGATTCTATGACTTGACCAAGAAGAATATATGCAGAGCTCGAAGACCTCTGAAGTTCTTGCCACACAGCTCCTCTCTCCAAAAGGGCATGGCAGCCAGAAACCTGTTCCCTTATAATAATAATGTAATAATTTGGAATCATAGAGTTGGAAGAGACCACAAGGGCCATTCAGTCAAACCCCCTGCCAAGCAGGAAACACCATCAAAGCATTCTTCTTTGGAATCTTCTTTCTTGTAGTTTGAATCCATTGCTCTGTGTCCGCCTCTCTGGAGCAGCAGAAAACAATCTTTCTCCCTCCTCCATATGACATCCTTTCATATATTTGTACATGGCTATCATATCACCCCTTAACCTTCTCTTCTCCAGGCTAAACATACCCAGCTCCCTAGATTGTTTTCTGCTGCTCCAGAGAAGCGGACAGGGAGCAATTCCACCTAAACATTAGAAAGAACTTCCTGACAGTAAGAGCTGTTCGGCAGTGGAATTTGCTCCCAAGGAGTGTGGTGGAGTCTCCTTCTTTGGGGGTCTTTAAGCAGAGGCTTGACAGGCATATGTCAAGAATGCTTTGATGGTGTTTCCTGCTCAGCAGGGGGTTGGACTGGATGGCCCTTGTGGTCTCTTCCAACTCTATGATTCTATGATTCTATGGTCCCTTACCTGGGTAACAGAAGCATTGCTTCCTCTGACTGTGGAGCCAGACCAGAGCCATCATGGCCAGTAAGTAGCCATTGCTAGCCCTCTCCTACACAAACTTGCCATTAAAGAGAGAGAGGGGGGGGAGAGAGGGAGAGAGGGAGAGAGAGAGAGACTTGGGGTGGTGGCCATCACTCTCTCCTATGGGAGGAGAATGCTTCCACCAGGTCTGTGGAGCAACTTCTCTCTCTGCTTGTCCTAGAGGATAAATGGAAAACCTATTTATCGCAGGTCATCTGCGCACAGAGGTCGGAGGACCCCTGTCAGAATCAGTTAGCCGCTCCCCCATCGGCAAACTCGCGGTATATATTTATGGAGGAATTAAGAGGTCAATTGATTTCCGAGTGCAGTTTGAGCGCTGCCAGGATCTCTGCCGGCAGCTCTCCTTAGCAGGAGCGGCCCACAAAATTCCCCACGGGAGCTGGCCTCGGGAACCACCGGTTGCCTCTGCAAAAGCTTGCCCACCCCACCCACCCAAAAAGGGGGGGGCAATTTCCCCATCAGCCTCTCTGGCATCTAGCAAATCACGTATTCTAGGACTGCGCTGCCAACTCGCCAGCCCCGGCGCCACTCCAGCCTTTGTAATCTAAAGTATGAAAGTGACTTCTGACACCATCGGCTGGATATCATATGGAATGCTAAGAGGTCTCAGAGGATGTGGAGAAGCAGTGAGAAGCGAGGAAAGTGAACAACTTGTGTTGGGGGAATAGCAACACAACATGCTGGCCCTCAGCTATTTGCATGCTCCAGCCTTTGCCAATGTGCTGCCGTTTTGAACTACGACTCCCATCAGCCCTGGGAATCACATGGCAGGTGGAGGGCACCAGGTTGGCAAAGGCGATCCTGTCGCATCCATCTGTGTTCCACACCGACAACCGCAGGGAGCAAGTAGCTCTGGGATGAAAGGATGAACAACACGCTTCTCCTGACCAACTGTACCAAGACAGGTTTGAGGTTATTGTAATACTGTAATTAAAAAGTCCTGGGTGCCTCGGGGACTATCCCAGCTCGATCCCTGAAATCATCTGCAAAAGCATCGCTGGTCCTTCCCTAAGTTGGTGAAGCTCACTTACAACAGTGAGAAACTGAGCCATTAGTATCATCAACCTAGTCCTGCGGAACTCTCTGCCACCAGAGATTCAGCAGGCGCCTTCTGTGCCAACTTTTAAGCACCTGCGTAAAACCTCTCTATTCTGCCAAGCCTCTGCAGGCAATTAAAAGTACATCCTTCCACAATGTTAATCAATGTCTGTTTTTAACTATTTTCACTTTTATGGTTTTTACGGTTCCGTTGTAATGTTTTATTGCTGTAAACAGCATTTTTTTAAAATGACCTAGCAGTATATAAATATTTTTTTAATAAATAAATGAATCAATCCTCATGGGTGTTAGTCAGCATTTCACACTCTTTCTCGTAATATACTCATTTCCTAAATGCAATTTTGCCTATCGTGCATCTTTTTTTACAATGCATTTGAGTGTGCTGTTTCCACTAACTTATGCATTTATTCAAACTTTCCCCTGGCATATACATTTTTTGCACACGTTGGGCAGAGAACGACATTGCAAAGGTTGGAGAAGGGCGATCTTCAAAGGACAGCTGTGTGAATTACATACCTTCCAACATTTATCCAATGAAAATAGGGACGTCATACTGTATAACAGCAACAGTAACAACAACAACAACAACAACAACAACAACATCCCACCCATCTGACTGGGTTGCTCCAACCCCTCTGGTCAGCTTCAAAGATATATAAAAACATAGGTAAAGGTAAAGGGGCCCCTGACCATCAGGTCCAGTCGTGTCCGACTCTGGGGTTGCGGCGCTCATCTCGCTCTATAGGCCGAGGGAGCCAGCGTTTGTCCGCAGACAGCTTCCGGGTCATGTGGCCAGCATGACAAAGCTGCTTCTGGCGAACCAGAGCAGCGCACGGAAACGCCGTTTACCTTCCCGCCAGAGCGGTACCTATTTATCTACTTGCACTTTGACATGCTTTTGAACTGCTAAGTTGGCAGGAGCTGGGACCAAGCAACGGGAGCTCACCCCGTTGCAGGGATTCGAACTGCTGACCTTCTGATCAGCAAGCCCTAGACCAGGGGTCCCCAGACTTACTGGTGTTTGGGCCGGAGGACGGGGGAGCGCGCGCCTGTGGGGGCCGGCGGGCAGGGGCGCTTACTGGCGCGGCGGCGCGTTTCCAGGGTGGAAAAAGCGCCGAAAATCCATTGTGCGCATGCGTATGGGCCTCCCCCGACCCGGAAGTGCACCAGAAATGACCTCTTCCGGGTCGGGAGAGGCCCATACGCATGCGCACAAAGGATTTTCGGCGCTTCCCTATACAGGGCTGCCTTCAGATGTCTTCTAAAGCTTGTCTAACGTACCTCCTTTGCTTGGGGGTCGGATAACTCCACACCCTCCAACATTTCTCCGATGAAAATAAGTCCTAAGGAAAAGCGGGACATTCTGGGAGTAAATCAGAAATGGGGACGGCTTCTGTAAATCTGGGACTTTCCCCGGAAAATAGGGACCCTTGGAGGGTCTGGAATCAGGGAGATTGGCCTTTAAATGCCAGCTGAATCAAATTCTTCTCCCATCAATACCTCCCAACTTTAGTTATAGTAGTGGCACTTCCTAATAAAAGTCTTTCCAGGCGCCCATCTTGGCAGTCTTGCTGAGCCCCACACCCTATCAGCAGGCAATTGTGCCTCCAAGGAGGGAGCAGAAGTGTGTCACAGTGTCTAACACAAACACGCACACACAAAAGTGCACACACAGATGGCTGATCTGACTAAACCAGATTTAGTTGACCCTGGAGCTAGTTCCATTGAGCCAGTCCCAACATGCGACAGCTCCGCTCTGAACTTTGCCACTCCATCCGACGCGAGGGTGGGCTTGGCTCCAGAGGCCGTCCTTCCAGCCTAATCCCCACATGCTCCAACAAGGGATTATGAGGGTGCGTGAAAATGAGGAGGGCAAGGACCCGGCAACAAGGCAGGCGGGTGGGTAAAGCGGAGCCAGCCCAGGCTGGCAGAGGCACCGGGAAAAGCAAACAGCACAGCAGAATACAGGAAAAACCGCCCGCGGGGCCAGATTCTGCAAGGTTTTGCAAGGTTTTTGCAATCAAAATCACAAGAACAGAGCCTGCTGGATCAGGCCAACGACCCATCTATTCCAGCATCCTGTTCACACAGTGAACAAATGCCTGAGGGAAACCAGCAAGCAGGATCTGAGCACAGGAGCAATTATTCTCTCGTATGGTTTCCAGCAATTGGTATTCAGAAGCATTGCTGCCTCCAACTGTAGGAGGAAATGGAGGAGGAATGCATAGCGTCATAGAAGTGTAGAGCCAC
The DNA here is from genome assembly GCF_963506605.1 of Zootoca vivipara. Lineage (NCBI taxonomy): Eukaryota > Metazoa > Chordata > Lepidosauria > Squamata > Lacertidae > Zootoca > Zootoca vivipara. The sequence continues at coordinate 2,182,360 of NC_083276.1, forward strand.
GAGGTAACCCAAGGGTCATCTAGCAGACCCTCCAAGTATCCTCTGACCTCAGAGCATGGGAAGTCAAACAAAGATTATTATTTGGCTTAATATTTGGACTGTTTGATTATGGTACTGCATTTTACAATTTGGAATGTCCTTAATGTGGCCTTTATTGGATTGTTAAATTGGAAAACTTAATAAATATTATTTAAACAACAACAGAATGTCCCGCTTTTCCTAGGACGCCCCTATTTTGAACAGAGAAATGTTGGATGGTATTATCTAGTCCAACCATCTGCAGTGCTAAAGCATCTATGACAGATGTCGCAGAAAACCAGCTTGCTCCATCATCCACGGGACAGCCCTTCAAATATCTGAAGACAGCTATCACAGTGAAGCTGCAGTGACATCACAGAATCTCAGCCAATCATAGAACAAAGGGCTCCCAAGCGGGTGGGTGGGTGGGATGCAACAGGCCGGCATCACCGCCTAGTCTCGAAAGTCACAGGTGGTTGGCTTGCTTCACAAACAACGCCTGCTTTGCCCAAGGCACGAATCCTGCACTTTGCTGAGCAGCTCTTGCATCTCAGAGGCCCCCAAGAAGCAGGGACTGAGCTCCGGTTAATGATGCCCTTGTTGCACACACAGCATCATTTTCATGTCAAGCCGCGACAACCCCTGGCTATTACGAGTCCCCAGATTAATCATTCTACTCCGCTATTTCAATAATACATGTAATTTCCAATCCCGCACCCCCCCCCCCAGCCCTCCAGCTCCCGATGCACCCTCTATTTACGGCTGAAGTGTGGCCTCGCCAGCGCACCCCGGGCCTTATTAATAACCTGCCGGCCTGCGAGCCTAATTGGTATTCCGGCGCATGTGGGAACTTGGAGGTTGATTACACCTGATCCACTCGAGGCAGCTCTGGACGGCCGCCAAGGCCTGGCCCTTTGCCAGAGAGGCAATTCTGTGCCATCCTTGACTAGAATTCCAACTCAGGATTAGGCCCCGGAGGAAGAGCCCCAAACAGAGCCAGGCAGGGGGAGGACAAAGGTCTCCCGTCGACTCTCCGCAGGCAGTTAAGGATCCTTTGCATAACATTTCAATTTTAGGGAACGGGCAAATATGTAACCCACAAACAAGCAATGATTATATTAGGTCAAACAGATCAGTAGAATAAGAATAATAGAAGTACCAATGCAAAAAAAAGGAAAGAGCTGTGTTGTATGATTCCTGCATTTCAGGGGGTGGGCTGGATGACCCTTGGGGATCGCCTCCTGACTCTACAATCCTATGTTTCCATATCTGGAAGAGTAGATAATTAGGAAAGCCACATTTTGTGTTGTGCCTGCATATTTGCCAAGTTTCAACAACAGCCGACTCTGAGATTAGAGTTGTGGAGGACACTTGCCTGTCTCTCTGAGTTGATATGTTAATCATTGGAATGGGAAAATATGTCAATTTTTATAAAACAAAATTTTAAGATTGAAGCAAATCAAACAAACCAATACAATTAAAAAACCAGCTGGTGTAAGATCCCCTTTCTTTTTCACGTGGTGTATCTAAAACAGCCAGGGAAAGGTTCCAATCTTTATGTATGAATTTAATTTGTTTTGAACTCCTCCATTCTGTGAGAAATGAACAACAAACTTAACTGTCCAATGGATATGCTTTGGATATGGTATATCTACTGTGGTGTTTATTTATTTATTTGTGTGTGTGTGTGTGTGTGTGTGTGTGTGTGTGTGTTTCTAAAAAAAATACCTACTTTTGTTTTATTTACTTCGTTTTTATTTATTCATTTCTTTAGTGCTTTATTGGCTGCCAATCTTAAATTGTGTCAGTTTCTTTCGAGTTTATAATACTGTCTGGGCAGCTGTAATATTTTTAGATGCCCAGACCGTTTTGTGTTGTTTTTTTTTAAAAAAAGATGAATAAAGGTTAATTACTTAATTAATTAATAATGGAGCTACCAAAAAGCAGTGCCAAGGGAGCAGCATGAAAATTCCTACACAGTTCCATATGCATTTATGCTAATCTATGAACTTCTGCACAAACTTTTGCCTAGTACAAGCATTCTTCCAATAATTTTTTTAATGTCACCTGCTAGCACAAATACACGCTCTTTTGCATGCTTTCCCCACTGATGTGTGCATTTTGGAACGATCTTTTTGTTTGTTTGAGAACCACATGGCAGAATTCAGAGACATGTGGAGTTTGAAGGAGAGCTGAGTCTTCATGGATTGGTTGGGGAAATCTGCAAATCTGGCAGGTTCTTGTGAACGTTAAGAAGAGTTTTGCAGCTGGATCAGGTCCAAGAGTACAGTGGTGCCTTGGTTCTCAAACGCCTCGGTACTCAAACAACTTGGAAGCCAAACACTGCAAACCCGGAAGTAAGTGTTCCGGTTTGCAAACTTTTTGCAGAAGCTGCTCGTGCTCCATTTTGAGTGTTACGCTTCTGTTTTGAGTGCCACACTTCCGCTTTGAGTGTTACCCTAAGGTCTGTCTGTTTTTGCTATTTATTTTGTGTTTTTGTTTTTGTGGCTCTTTTTGTGTGTGACTATGTAGAACCAAGTTCAGCTACTGATTGATTGTGTGACTGCAGTACATTGTTCATTGCTTTCATTTTATGGTCACCCAGCAGCTGCATGTGGAGGAGCGGAGAAGTGAACCCAGTTCACCAGATTACGAGTCCACCGCTCTTAACCACTACACCACGCTGCCTCCCCTCCTGTGGTTTCCACCAAGTGGTATTCAGAGGCATCACAACCTCTGACTGATTGACCGAACCCAAAGGGCGCTCATCAATGGCTCCTTCTCATCCTGGAGAGTAGTGACTAGTGGGGTGCCACAGGGTTCTGTCTTGGGCCCAGTCTTATTCAACATCTTTATCAATGACTTGGGTGATGGGCTTGAGGGCATCCTGAGCAAGTTTGCAGACGACACCAAATTGGGAGGGGTGTCTAATACCCCAGAGGACAGGATCACACTTCAAAATGACCTTAACAGATTAGACAACTGGGCCAAAGCAAACAAGATGAATTTTAACAAGGAGAATTGTAAGGTACTACACTTGGGTAAAAAAAATGAAAGGCACAAATACAGGATGGGTGACACCTGGCTTGAGAGCAGTACATGTGAAAAGGATCTAGGAGTCTTGGGAGACCACAAACTTGACATGAGTCAGCAGTGTGATGCAGCAGCTAAAAAAAGCCAATGCAATTCTGGGCTGCATCAATAGGAGTATAGCATCTAGATCAAGGGAAGTAATAGTACCACTGTATTCTGCTCTGGTCAGACCTCACCTGGAGTACTGTGTCCAGTTCTGGGCACCACAGTTCAAGAAGGATACTGACGAGCTGGAACGTGTCCAGAGGAGGGCAGCCAAAATGATCAAAGGCCTGGAAACGATGCCTTATGCGGAACGGCTTAGGGAGCTGGGTATGTTTAGCCTGGAGAAGAGAAGGTTAAGGGGGGATATGATAGCCATGTTCAAATATATAAAAGGATGTCATATAGAGGAGGGAGAAAGATTGTTTTCTGCTGCTCCAGAGAAACGGACACGGAGCAATGGATTCAAACTACAAGAAAGAAGATTCCACCTGAACATTAGGAAGAACTTCCTGACAGTAAGATCTGTTCGGCAGTGGAATTTGCTACCAAGGAGTGTGGTGGAGTCTCCTTCTTTGGAGGTCTTTAAGCAGAGGCTTGACAGGGATATTTCAAGAATGCTTTGATGGTGTTTCCTGCTTGGCAGGGGGTTGGACTGGATGGCCCTTGTGGTCTCTTCCAACTCTAGGATTCTATGACTGTGGAGACAGAGCATAGCCATCGTGGTTGATGTGCCAACAGAAAAGAGTGCTGCTGCTTTAGCGAAATGCCTGACAGAAGCTGATATTGTTGCCCCTCCTCCACCCCCCTAATCACACCCAATTTATATATCCGAGCCCCACAAAGTCCCCTTTTAACACAAACACACACACACACACACTATGTACAGATAAAAGCCCCCCATCTGGGAAGGCCAGCTACCATTAAACACCAATAGTTGGGCTTTAGAATATTTTTAGCACCAGTGTTTAATGACATGGAGGCAGTTTTAACTACAAGCCAGGAAATCCAGTGAAATGCACTTTCGTTTAAAGAGGAAATCCCAACTTTGGAGCTGCGCAGTCCAATTACGGGGTTTTATTCCATCCCGTATGCGGCAGAAAGATTAAAGCAGCTTAGGGGAGGGAGGAAGAAGTGGGAAGAGAGGAGGAGATGACAGGAGAAGAAGAAGACCCTTTTTTCAGAAGCAACCCCCAACTGCAATGAACCAGGTGTGCATCTCGGCACAAGAATGGCTTGTTATTTTTAAGCGATGTCTCCTTCAATTGGCTGTAGGGTGTTCTGGCTCAAATCAAGCCTTCATGACGGGGAAAGGGCTGTAGCTCA